>NW_005872537.1:44387-49246 GCF_000147115.1 Myotis lucifugus
AATAGGGGGGGGGAAGACCTGGGGGGGGGAGGGCCAGGAGTGGGCCTAGGGGAGGTCAATGGGGAAGGAAAGAGGGACATTATGTAATACTTTTCAAACAATAAAGAATTAAAAAAAATAAAAATAGATAACATAAATGTGCAAAAAGGAAAAAAAAATAAAAGTTAGTACTTATGAAAAAGGGTAAGAGGGGGAGCATAACCTTGAAGGGAGATAAGGACATTTAGTGGAATTACAGTGTTCTGGGGAGAGGGAGCAACTAGAGCAGTGGTTTGGTAAACTCATTAGTCAACAGAGCCAAATATCAACAGTACTTCTTCAAAATAGACTCGCCCAGGCCGAAAACCCGACTTCTGCGCATGGGCCACGAAGTTTCAATCACACTGTACGTGCGCGTCCGCACGTGGTATTTTGTGGAAGAGCCACACTCAAGGGGCCAAAGAGCCGCGTGTGGCTCACGAGCCGCAGTTTGCCGACCACGGAACTAGAGCAAAGACCCCCACACAGGAGCAAGTCTGACATGTTTGGGGGCATAGCCTAGAGCAGATAAAGAAGAATATTAGGGGATGAGATCAGATGGGTAATGGGCACAGATAATGAAGGACATTATGGGGCATTTTACTCTGAATAAAATGGGGAGCCATTGCAGGGTTTTGAATAAAAGGTAATGTTGTGTATCTTATGTTTTAAGTGGATTCTCCTACCTATATGTTGAGAATACATCATAGTGGACAAGGCTAGAAATAGGGAGATCTTTTCAGATGTTATTGCCAATATTCAGACAATGGGTGATAGTCTCTCAGACTTGCACGGAGGAAATAAAGTGGTGAGACTCTGGATTTATTTTAAAAGTAGACCTAGTATTATCTTTTGACAAATGTGATATAGAATATGAGAGAATGATGGGGGTCAATAATGACTTCAAGGATTTTGTTCTTTGAAACTAAGAATATGAAGTGTGGATTGGGAAGGCAATAGACTACACAAGTCAGGAGGTGATTGGGAGTTCAGTGTTTGATGTGTGGGATTTGGGATATTTATTAGACTTCCACATTGAGATGCTGAGTTTAGAAATCAGACTAAATTTAGGGAGAGAGATCTGGGTAGGAGATACCATTTGGGGAGCCATTGTAATATTGATGGTATGGAAAGCCATGAGATGTAATTAAGACACAAGAGAAAACGCTCAAAGACTAAGCCTTGGGGAACTCTTATAAAGGATAGAGATAAAAGATAAAGTAGCAGAAAGAAATAAGAAAATGAGCGAAATCATGAATAAAGCCAAGAGAATGTAATGTCCTAGAAACCAAGTGAAGAAAGTATATTGACTTTTCTCTTTAGTTTGTAAATTTTATGACAATGGTCATCATTTGAAGAACAAGCACACTGATCTCACCTGATAGGACAATGCTTGTCCTTTCCTCTTGACCAGTTACGGGGTTTCGAAGGCAGCAAGTGACATTCCTATGGGAGCTCTGTTTAAGGAGAAGAGTCATCTTCATGTGGAACAATTTCTCTGTGTCCTGTGAATGGGATATGGATGTAGGCGGAATGATCTCTCCTCTGCTGTCTCTCCATTCCATTTGAGGCTGTGGGAACCAACCTCCTGTATTACACTCCACCAAAAGGCCTTTGGTATTAGGAGGATGCACAAGAATCTGTATTCCTAAGCTGGTAGCTGGTTGGAAAGAAAGGGACAAAACAGGATTTTTAGGTGAAGAAAAGGAGAAAAACAGAAAGGAAAGCCTGCCCCCCACCCACCCACTCTAATCCCTGTTCCATTAGCTATACTGACAGCCAAGCACTGTGGGTCTCTGATTGTCACAAAAAGGATAAACCAGGCCGAAGGGTTATGGTTTACAAATTAACAACTCAGGGGAGAAAACACATGTTTGTTCCATTTATTAATTCAAAAATATTATTTTTGTTATTTACTAAATCTAGGAGACTTAGCAATAAATATGGATACAATCATGAACATAAACAGTCAAGATCTCAGTCCTTTTGAATTTATAGCTTAATGTTTTTTTTCTTGTATCTTCATCATAGGTCCTGTTTGAGCTGCCATCAGTTACAAGTAAACAAATAATATAAATGTATTTAAAACTTTAATGACATTTTACATGTACTGGTATGTATTTGCATGTAATGAGTACTTGCATAAAATGGGTAATCAATTACTATTATAGAAATAAAGTAGTTCATATCAGTTTAGAGAAAATAACTAGCTTTTTAAAAAAAATTCAGTTTATTGCCTGGGACATCAGGCTTGCCTAAATGTGCAGGCAAAGGAAGAATAATAGTGATTTAAAGCATTACTCTAGAGCAGCTCTGTTCAATAAGCTTCTGCAATGATGGGAATATTTGATATCAGTGCTTCCTGATACAGTAGCTATTTGCTACATGAGACTATTAAGCACTTGAGATTTGGACAGTGAGAATGATAATTGATTTTTAATTTTACTTAACTTAAATATAAATTTAAATAGTCACATGCAGCTAATGGTTGTCATTTGGATAGCTCAACTCTAAGCAATAGTACTGAGTGTCGTAATCTCTCTATATAAAACCCTACTATGCAAATAGACCAAAGAGCTGAAAAACCAAACAACCGAACAACTGATTGCTATGACATACGCTGACCACCAGGGGGTGTGTACAAAACATGGCGGGCATTGGCAGCAGATGGCAGAGCACAGAACATGGTGGGCATTGGCCACAGTGGATTGTGGAGCAGGTGAGTGGGGGCGCCAGACCAAGGCGGGGCTCCAGTTGCTGTCATCAGGGCAAGCCTCTGGTGGTTACTGAAAATTCTTTGCTCCCACGCACTGCAGTCCCGCCCAGCACTCGCACCTGCTGCTGACGCCTGCCCCGCTTTCCACCACTGCTGGCACCGGAGCTGCCACTTGGACCCACTGAAGGTGCCAGCCCCGCTTTTACCCACAGCTGGTGCCAGAGCTGCCGCTCAAACCCGCTGCCAGCACCCGGCACCAGTCCCACTGCTCGGCACCATCAGCAGGTGCGAGCAGCGGCTGCCAGCCCCCAGCACCCCTGAGGGCTTCTCCACCTCCTCCTGCTCCTGATGGCGATCAGGGCAGCAGCTACCACTCGCACCCGCTGATGGCGCTGGCCCTGCTCGCACACACTGCTGGGACTAACCCCAATTGTCCCGCATCAGCCGGTGCAAGCAGGGCTGGCACCATCAGCGCATGGGAGCGGCAGCGGTGGGAGCAGGTCTGCTGGCAGACAGAGGGCCGGGGGCCACAGTGGTAAGGGCTGGGCAGGGGCACAGAGGATGGGCCGAGACCCACCCCTGTGCCCACTGCAGCCTCATGGCCCACAATTCCTTTTAAGGTGCATGAATTTGTGTACCGGGACCCTAGTATCCAATAAAAATGTTAAGTGTGAGTGGGCCTAGCACCCTACACTAGTGCCCTCACATTTGTGAAACCTTTTAGTTTCTTAGTCCTCCATCTGCCTACAATTTCTTTGTCATTCAAAATACTTCAAGGGTAAAGTTAATGATTTAAGTACTATATTTTTGCATATAATACATATATATCTATATATATAAAAGCCTAAGTGACCCAATGACTGAATGATGCCCACTGACCACCAGGGGGAAACTCTCAACACAGGAGCTGCTCCCTGGTGGTCAGTGCACTCCCACAGCGGGAGTGCTGCTCAGCTGACTGACGGGCACCAGAAGTCAGGGTCATGGCTGGCAAGCACAGCTGCAGTGGTGTGAGCCTCTCCCGCCTCTGTGATTGTGCTACCAAGCGGTGGCTATGAGGTGGCAGCAGGCACAGTGGGGCCGGGATGACCAGGAGCGGTGTAGTGCCTGCCAAGGCTGCCTGCCACTTCACTCACTATTACATCCCTCCGGGGATGTCAGACTGCGGGGAGCGGGTTGAAACTGGCAGTCTGACATTTACTGAGGGGTCCCAGATTGTGAGAGGGCACAGGCCAGGCTGAGGGACCTCATCAGTGCGTGAATATGTGCAATGGGCCATATACATATATATATATATATATATATATGTATATATATATATATATACACATATATATATATACATATATATATACATATATATGTATATACTAATAAAAGAGAAACATGGTAATTAGCGTACGACCGCTACCCTACCCATTGGCTAATCAGCATATCCTTATGCAAATTAACTGTCAGCCAAGATGGCGGCCGGCAGCCAGGCAGCTGGAAGCGAACATGAGGCTTGCTTGCTCCAGTGACTGCAGACTGCAACGTTCCCCGCCTGCCTAGCCGGCCTCTGAGCTGGCAGTTTGAAACATTCTAACAAATATAGGCCGGGATCTCAGAGCTGAAGTTATACATTGTTTCGATTATAGAACCGAAACAAACCAGATACCTGCTCTCAGAGCTAGAGCCAGAGCAAAAGCTGGCCCAGAATAAAATAAAAAAAAGGAGCGGTTGGGAGCTTCAATCAATAACCGCCAGCCTGAAAGCAGCCCTCAGCCCCTCACCCAGACTGGCCAGGCACCCCAGTGGGGACCCCCACCCTGAAGGGTGTGTGACCAGCTGCAAACAGCCATCATCCCCTCAGCCAGACTGGCCAGGCACCCCAGTGGGGACCCCCACCCTGATCCTGGACACCCTTCAGGGCAAACCAGCCGGCCCCCAGGCCTCTATCCTATATAGTAAAAGGGTAATATGCCTCCCAGCACCGGGATCAGCGGAGCCGCGAGGCCTCCTGGCACCGGATCAGCGTGACAGGGGGCAGCGCCCAAATCCCCTGATCGCCCTGTGGCTCTGTGTGTGACAGGGTGTGGCGTCCCAACCCCCTGATCGGCCCTGCTCTGTGGGTGATAGAGGGCGG
>NW_005872537.1:49982-57980 GCF_000147115.1 Myotis lucifugus
CACACACACACACACACACACACTAAAGATTCTAGATGAAGGCTTTTTGAAATAGATTTAAGAAAATTAGTCTGAAACTAAGTAGTCAGTGAACTTTGTCAGGGAGAAATGGGAATTTTTATTGTCATTAGGAGACTATTGTAAAGATTTAGGTAGTTTACAAAGTCAGGTTTCAGTAAAGTGTTGTCAGAAATAATTAAAAGCATAGTAATAAATTCTGAAAGGAATCTGTTGATACTTTACAGATCTAACAGTGTATATGGACATGGGAAAACAGTTCTGAAAATGGTAATGTATGCAGGCACAATTTGCATTCTTAATCCTATACTATTCTCAGTTTCAAGACTAAATGCATGAATTTGAACTTGCTAACCAAACCATGCAATAGTCACAAACACTGAGAATTTTCCGACTATTCAGCCTCAAATGGGTTAAGAATCAGATGTATAGAAACCTCAAAGAGATCCATCCCTACCTGTGACCTTCACTTCTGTGATGGCTTCTTCATCGAAAGCACCATCTTTGAAGAAGCAGTGGTACTGCCCATCGTCATCAACACTGACATTGAGGATCCTGAGGGTCACTTTACCCTCTCTGATAGCTTCTTTCAGGAGCTCTGTCCTCTCCACATACCTGGAGATAGTTTCTGCATGCAGGTCTTTGCCATTGTTGTATAGGTGAACAGGTTGTGTATAGCGATCCCGGAACCAGCGTATCTCCATGTGTTCTGCATTTTGGGGTGGGGACAGCTGGCAGCTGAGTTCAACTATTCCACGCAAAGGAGCCAAGATTGGCCCCCGTAAGCCAGTCACTGTAAACTGTTCTGGGAAGGGAGATGGTAAGCGAATAGTGAGAGTATGAGACACACACACACACACACACACACACACACACACACGATATTCCACATGTTTCAGTGAGGTGTTAAAGGTCATTTTGCCACATTTACATATTGTAAAAATATGAAAACATATACATTATATATTTCTGTTCTTAATAATTCCACATTAATTTCTAACTTGACTCATAAGGATAATCTGAATTTCTGCCATTCTAAATATCAATGGATTCTAAACATCCCCTACAAATTGGCAGAAGACCTGAGCAGACATTTCTCCAAAGGGGACATACAGCTGGCCAATAGACTTATGAAAAAATGCTCGAAAACACTAATCATCAGGGAAATCCAAATCCAAATCACAGTGAGATATCAAACTTCACACCTTTCAGAATATCTATAAATAATAAATAAAATATAAATGTTATTGAGGATGTAGAGAAAAGTGAACCCTTGTGCACTCTTGGTGGGATTGTAATTTGGTATAGGCACTATGGAAAACAATGTGCAGTTTACTAAAAAAGTTACAAATGGAGCTACCATATAACCCAGAAAATTACACTTCTAGGTCTTTATCTGAAGAAACACAAAACACTAATTTTAAAAAATTCAGGGTGGGGCCAAAGTAGGTTGACAGTTGTGAGTACATGAAGCACAGAGTTTATTCTTGTATTATTATTTATTATTATATTAATATCCATGTGAACAACTATAAACCTACTTTGCTCCACCCTATATATGCATCCATATGTATATTGCAGCATTATTTACAATAGCTAAGATATGGCAGTCACCTAAGTGTCCATTGATAGACAAAGGGATAAAAAGAGGTAATACATGCATATATAGCCATAAGAAAGAATAAACTCTTATACTTTGTGACAAAATGGATGAGCCTAGAGGGTATTATGATAAGTGAAATAAGTCAAAGACAGAAATGACTTCATCCTCTGTGGAATCAAATAAATGAACAAGCAAACAAACAAAGAGAAACAAATAGATACAGAGAACAAATTGATTATCACCAGATGAGAGGTGGGTTGGGGGAATGGGTGAAAAGGCAGAAAGCGAATATTTATAAATTGCCAGTTATAAAAATAGTCACAGGAATGTCAAGTACAGCATAGGAAATATAGTCAAGAATATTATAATAACTATGTGCAAGATGAATACTAGACTTATTGGGATGGTCATTTCAAAAGGTATATAAATGTCTAATCACACCAGAAGCTACTATCATATTGTATTTCAACTGTAATTGGAAAATAAATTAATGTTTTAAAAATTAAAAAAAAAGAAATGGGAGCACCTTAAAGGCACGTTGCTAAGTAAAGAGGCCCCTCTGAAAAGACTTACGTTTTGATTCCAACTACATGACATTCTGAAAAATGTGAAAATATGCAGACAGTAGACAAAAGTGTTTGCCAGGGCTTCAGAGGGAGAAAGAGATGAATAGATGGGAATAAAGCATTTTTAAAATGGTAAAATAATTCTATATGATTGGTGGATATGCAACATTATGACCCACCTGACAAACTCACATATACTGGTGGTGGAAAAGTATGTTGGTAACCATTTCAGAAAAATATTTGCAACATAATAAAATAGCACATAACCTTGACCAGCAGTTCTATGCATAGGAATATTTCCTACCTATGTACTCATAGGTTTTGTCAAATGCACGTGTAAAATGTTCATGGAAGCATTATAATGTTACTTTTATCAGTCAAAGACAGTATAAGAAAAAAAGTGCACCAGTAAGATTTCTACTATTTAACAAGTAATTTTTACTAAAAAAATTATCTTTTATGCCATTTGTTGTCTCAGGCGTTGCTTATATTTGTCTCTAAATAAGCTATATTTATTTCTGCTTTGCACAGATCCTCTTACAAAGGCAAATTTTATCACGTGTTGGCTCCCACAAACCTATTCCTTCCTCACTGGCTGCCCCACTGCACTGATAACTCACATGGATTCCAACATGGACCCATATCCTAGAACACTTCCTCACTGTGTGAGTGACACATATACTGAGTCTCCTCAATATGAATATTGGGTTCGCAAGGGCAAGTATTAGGACTTCTTCATTTGCTTCTTCTCCCAGGAACTTAACACAAATCCAGGTACACGATAAAGAAGACTTGCTGATTAGAAATAATTTTTCCCAACCATAAGCTGGATCCTATAGTACACGTCCTCATTACATAATTATGTATTAAACCTGAGGAACAATGGTCAAAACAGCTTAACCCTTTCCTTGGGTCCTTGCTTTTTCTGGCATACTTGATACTGCCAGGACTCACACAGGTAGAAGGGAGGGTTGTACCTGAACTTGGTGCTGCCATCTGAAGGAGGAGCATGGGAACAAAGTATCTGGTGAGAGACGGTCCTGTAGTTTCCATTACACCTGTGATAACAAGTGAGGAGGGTTCAAAAACAGCGATAACAGGAGCAAGAATTTCCAGAAATCACATGTTTTTTATGCATTAATAAACTTTCAAGTAGTGTTGCCAGAAGATGTTGTAAGAGTGCTCTATGAGTTCCAGTTATTTGAATATCAAATAAAGTTATGGATATAAGAATGCCCAAACCTGTAGAGAATTTTTATGAGTTTATGAGCCAAACTAAGACATATGTCTGGGTCATATGCTCACATGCTCTGGAGAATAACAGTTTTGCAGCTTTTTTTTATGTATTTGGAATTAAGGAGGGGACATAAGGAAGATTACATGAAGGTGGGCAAAAGCAAGGCAGGGCTAACTAGATTATGGGCTCTCTTGATGTTTGCAGTTTATTTAAAAGGTGTGTTAACCTAAATGCACAGAAACAATGTACAGAGCTTCCTTAGGGAAAAGACAAACCTTGTACTAGAAAGTTATATGCCTGGGGCATGATGACCCACCAATACTTGCCTAATTAGGAATTTATGATCAGACACCTTGTGTGAGGATACTTTCAATAGAACCTCCCCTTTTTTGTCCACACAGTGAATAACTATCTGGTATACATATTTCCCACTCAATATTTGGAATCCTGCAATATTTATTTGCTAGATCTGGAAACTCCAAATCTTTTAAAAATTTTATTGATTTTTAGAGGGAGGTAGGAAGGAAGGAAGAGAGAGAAGAAACATAGATGGTGACTGGTTGCATGACTAGGTGCCTGGGGAATAACATGCATAAGAATAACATTTTCTTTACTCCTGAACAAAGCAGACTCCAGAAATCCAGCCAAACATTTGTTGTGACATGATACTGCAGAGTGAGTTTCAAATGACCCACAAAGAAACAATGAGAAAAGACTTTCCCTGTAGGGGACTGGAATCTCTGTTCGTATTATCTCACTGGTCCGTATATATATCTGTCAAGTCCCTTGAAATGTAGGGTCAGGTGGTCTCCCAGAAGGCACAAGGAAGAGGAAGGGATGGAAGAAGTGCTGACCATCTATGAACAGAGAACTCAATCCTAAATCTTACACTTACCGGAGATCCTGACGCAGCTCTCCATTGTCCCTGGAGAACGACAGTGCCAGAACCAGGCAGAGTACTTAACAAAGCTCCTTCTCATTGCTGCCCTCCACCTCTGGGCACCTGATGCTGCAGTGCTGTCCTTATGTTCCTTTCCGAGGGAAATTCCAGGGAGACTGGCTGTTCCAGTCTTTGGTAGGAGTCTTTGTTCAGCTTTAATGATTGCTGCTGGCATCGCTGTACCAACATCACAAGTACTAACAAGACTTGCCTCGCTATGAAAGGAAGCAACACCCAATCTGACTTTTGTATTCTATATAATTTGTGATGAGTAAAATGGGTGTGATCAAGAATTTAGTTTGAGCCCCAGATGGTTTAGCTCAGTGGATAGAGCGACGGCCTGAGAACTAAAAGGTCCCAGGTTCAATTCCGGTCAAGGGCACATGCCCGGGTTGTGGGCTCTATTCCCAGTGGGGGATTTGCAGGAGGCAGCTGATCCATGATTCTCTCTCATCATGGATGTTTCTATCTCTATCTCCCTCTTCCTTCCTCTCTGAAATCAACAAAAATATATTTTAAAAAAAGAATTTATTTTGAATGCTGTACTGTATGCAGAAAAGAAAGGAAAAGAACTATGGAGACACAAATGAAAGATAATAAATGCAGATCAGGCATTCAAGGAAGGTGATGATAACTAAGAACAGTCTTGACATAACATGAACAGTTAGCCATTTCAGAAGAGGAGCAGAAGAGGTTTTCTAGGCTGAGGGAGAGACAGCTTGCAAGGTATTTGAGAAAAAATGTTCAATTCAGAAAACTTCAAATAGTTTACTTTGCCTTCAATGGGAGATATGATCAGAGAATAATGTGAATGAGCTGTACAGAGAAACAAAGGTGAAATTGTGGTTTGAATGTTATGAAATATGTGTAATATATACTTTAAGTATATATATATGTATGTATATATATGTGTACATATATGTATATATATACACACACATATTCATTCCTAATTCTTTTTTTTAAAAAATATATTTTATTGGATTTTTTTACAGATTTTTTTACAGAGAGGAAGGGAGAGGACGGGAGAGGGATAGAGAGTTAGAAACATCGATGAGAGAGAAACATTGATCAGCTGCCTCCTGCACATCTCCCACTGGGGATGTGCCCGTAACCCAGGTACATGCCCTTGACCGGAATCGAACCCAGGACCCCTCAGTCCACAGGCTGACACTCTATCCACTGAGCCAAACTGGTTTCAGCTCTAATTCTTATATAATATACATATATGAGTACTGAAATATATAGCTACATATATAAGCATATACATATGTGTACATATATGTATATATTTATAAAGAATTATATCTTTTGGCATATATGCTTGCATAAATATAAGTATATGTCATATCTATATTTTATTCACATATATCCTAATGGTGTATATCCTATATAATAAAAGGCTAATATGCAAATTGACCAAACAGTGGAACGACTGGTGGCTATGATGCACACTGCAGTGGCCAACTGCCCTATCTGGCCCCTATCAGCCCCTCCCCCCAGCCGGTCTCACCCCCAAATGCCCCCACCCCCATCCCAGGCTCAGGTGTTGAATGTCTGCCTTCCCTGGCCACTTGGTCTTTGCAGGGCCGAAACCGCTCCAGCGGATGAGCTGCACCCACATCTACAGGACCCTGGACCAGATGGACTGCGAGATTAACCTGGCCAAGTTCACTCATGGCAAGTGTTCCACCCTCATCGTAACTGACTGGCGGCCCAGGACCTGGACATCCTGCTGCTGGGCAACATCATTAACTTCAGCTTCCCGGCCAAGGGCAAGCTCTTCCTGCACCATGTGGGTCATGTGGCCCAGGCTGGCTGAAGTGGCACAGTCTACTCCTTGGTGGCCCCAGATGAGTTCCCTTACCTGCTGGACCTGCACCTATTCCTGGGCCCTGCCCTCACCCTCGCCCACCTTCAGGAAGACCCCTCAGCTGCAGTCGTGTATGGCGTGCTGGGCCGGGTGCCACAGAGTGTGGTGAATGACAAGGACTGTGGCCTGCAGAACACCCTGGAGATATCACTGGAGCTGCGGGACCTGGGCTGTGTGGCCGACAATGCCCAGCAGCAGTATGTGCCCTTGTGGCCTGTGCCCTCGCCAGAGTCCATCAAGTGGGCCAAGGAGCTGGACCTCGTGAGGCTGGCCCTGCTTCCCTTCTTCAGCTCAAGTTTTGAGGATGAGGAGCTGCAGCGGCTGAGGCTGGTGGACAGCATCAAGCAGTACCGCTTGCAGGCAACCATCTTTAAGATCAACACCTCCAGCCGGGACCTGAGCAACCTGGTGATGTGGGCCAAATGGCAGGACTGCAAAGCCATCGCCAGCTTTCAGCAGGGCTTGCAGGAGGGTCTTGATGGCCCAGCCCCCAGCTGCCCAGCATGGCAGGCAGAGCAGCCTGGGAAAGAGGAAGAGGAGGAGGAGGTGGCGGGAGAGAGTGTGGATGACGTCTTCACAGAGGTCATGGGCCAGAAATGGCAGCAGCCAAGACCTGAGTGGGAAGCCAAGAGGCGGAAGGAGGAGGCCCAGCCACTGGACCAGGATTTCTATGTCCCCGATCAGCCGAAGGACTTCAACAGTGAACAGAGCCTGAGCTTTGGTGGGGACAGGGCACCTTTGAGCAGCAGGTGGCTAATGCTGCCCTGGACCTGATGCGGGATGAGGCCCAGAACCTGACCAGGGACCAGCAGCAGCTCAAGTAGGACCAGAAGAAGAAGCAGGTTGTGGGACAGTCAAGACAGGAGGACAAGAAGAAGATCAAGACAGAAAGTGGTCGCTACATCAGCAGCATCTACAAGCAGGACCTCTACCAGAAGTAGATGCAGAAACAGAAAATCGCCATATGCTCAACGCCTAAGCCCCAGCGGGCCACCAGCAGTCAGCCCTGCCTGTTGCACTGCTTTGGCCTGATCCAGTTGGGGCATGTGCAGAAGGCAACCAATTGATGTGTCTTTCTCACATCCATGTTTCTCTCTCTGTCTCTCACCTTCCCTTCTACTCTAAAAATCAATGAAAAATGTCCTCAGGTGAGGATTAACAACAACAAATATATATATACACACACACACATACATGCACACATATAAAAAAATACACAAATGTTGTGGAGACTAGGGGGCAGGGCCCCACAGGTGCACAAATTTTGTGCACCAGACCTCTAGTATGGACAATATACCAGGGCAGGTAAAATAGGTTTACAGTTGTGAGCACACAAAACAGAGCTTATTCTTGTATTATTAGTTACTAATTATTGTATTATTTATTTGTATCACAACCATAAACCTACTTTTGCCCACCCCTGTATATGTGTAAATGATGATATCCTATATAATAAAAGGGTAATATGCAAATTGACCCTAAAGGCAGAACAACTGGGAATGGTCGGTTGCTATGACGCACACTGACCACTAGGGGAGATGCTCAATGCAGGAGCTGCCACTTGGTTGTCAGTGCGCTCCTACAGGGGGAGTCGCTCATCCACAAGCTGGGCTGATGGCTGCGAGTGCAGTGGCAGTGGCAGGAGCCTCTCCCACTTCCTCAGTACCACTAAGGATGTCCAACTGCGACTTAGGCCCACTCCCCCAGGGAATGGGCCTAAGCTGACAGATGGACATCCGGAGGGGTCCCGGACTGCAAGAG
>NW_005872538.1:0-6584 GCF_000147115.1 Myotis lucifugus
TTTTCCTGTGCTCCTGAGTTTGCAAACCGACCTCCTACCTATTCAAGATACACATCTACCCAGACATGAAACTAAAGATACAGACATGGGACAGCAGGTCAGAGGCACTGGGGTGGATCATCAGAAGGCGAGGGAGGACCCAGGAAGGGACTTGGCAGGTGGGGAAGCTCGCTTGGGGAGACTCCAGGCCACAGCTGTTTACTAACTGGTATGGAAATATTTTAATATTTTAACAATCAGCTGTACCAATGTGTTCCGGCTGAATATCTGCTCTGAATACACAGAGAGATCACTGAAGCCAAAAGAATAAGGATCCAAACCGTGAATCATACGAGAATAATTCCGGGCTTAGGAATGGATTAGACACCGTGATTTTTTTCCCATCCCCCTGCAGATTTTAAATGTCCAAGTCATGTGTAAATCCGGGCCTCACCTGAGTGTATCGTAAGTAAAGTGAACAGGGACAACCTGCACACACGTTGGTTCTCAAGCACAGAGACATGTTAGAATAACCTGGAAACCTTTTAAATGCCAAGGCCTGGACTCCACCCACAGAGCGGGATTTACTGGGGCATGTACAGCCTGGGCATTGGGATTTTTAAAAACTTCCCAGATGATCCTGATGTGTAGCCAACCTCCAGCTGTGCTTCTCAAAGTGTGGTCCCTGGACCAACAGCTGCAGCATCACCTGGGAGTTTATGAGAAATACAGATTCTCAGGCCCCTCCCAGGTTTGCTGAATCAAAAACTCAGGGTGGCCTGGCCAGTGTGCTCAGTGATTAGAGCATCAGCCCACACACTGAGGGGTCCTGGGTTCAATTCCCGGTCACAGGCACGCACCTGGGTTGCAGCTTCAATCCCCGGCACTGGAGGCAACCAATTAATGTATCTCCCTCACATTGATGTTCCTCTCCCTCTCTCTCTCTCTCTCTCTCTCTCTCTCTCTCTCTCTCTCTCTCCTTCTTTCCCTCCCTCCCTTCCATTCTCTCTGAAAAATCAATGGAAAAAATATCCTCAGGTCCTCAGGTGGGTCCTGCAATATCTGTGTTTTAACAGGCTCTCCAAGGGGCAATGCTGTGTGCTAAAGGCTGTAGGGGAGTGTCCTGCAGGCCAGCCAAAGCCACGTGGACACCTGTGCTGCTGTGTCGCTAACCTGCAGAGGTCAGCCAGAGGTCAGCCAGAGGCCAGCACACGGGCCTAACTCAGGACTGGAGATTTTGGACCCGGCTCTAAAGAAAATGGGTCAGCCCCTGAAAAGTGGCTGGACCGGTAGGAACCAACCAAGCCGGAGTTTCAGGGAATGTGAGGGCTCTCGTCAAGGCTGCGGAAGAAAATGTGGGAGGAAGAGTCCCATCCTCCAGGACTGAGAAAACCAAGCAGCTCTCAGCTTGACCCCATTGGATGCAGCCTCTTTTGAATAGGGATCCTCATGCTGAGGCAAGAGCTGCCGAGCTCCAGAATGTTCCAGCAGGCCCACCAACAGGCCCCGGGCACAGGCTCCACACCAATTTGTAAAGAATTTCCCTCATGCGTGTCTGCTGAAAATCTCAATGCATTTTGTGTTAGCCTTCCGATGCCTCCCGTGTTCGGGGCTCACTTCTAGGGCCTGCATGTGGGGCTGGGACATTTAAACGTCAGCTTTGAAAGAAAACCCCAACCCTTAGCTGGCCAGGGAGGAAAAGGCTCTGGAAACTAACTCAGTTGGCCTGGAATATCATTTCTGAGCTGTGTGACCTTGGGAAAGTTTCTTAACCACTCTGGGCTCTATTTTCCTGATTTTAAAAAGGAGGGAAGGATAATTAAAGATATTCATCAAGGTTGTTTTAAACATTTTTTTTAAGTATGAGAGTGCCCATTACAATGATCAGCATGTGAACAGCATAACATGTGCTTAATAAATATTAACAACATAAAGAAATATACCCTCTGACGAGGCTTAAGGGTTACCACTGTTGGCTTTTGACTTCACCATCTCTACACTCTATACGGAAAACACTGTGTGAAATATCTCCTCTTAGTTCCCACTAACCTCTCACTATGATTTACAGCAGGAGTCGGCAAGTGACAGTCCTCAGGCCACACATGGCCCACTACTTGTTTTCATAAAGTTTTACTTATAAAACTTTACACAGCCATGCCCATTCATTTACACATTTTCTATGGCTGCTTTCATGCTATGTAGGCAAAGTTGAGTTGTTACAATAGAGACCAAGTGACTCCCAGAACTGAAAAGATTCGCTCTCTGGCCCCTGACAGAAGTTTGCACCCCGGATTTAGAGGTTAGGTTTTCATCTCTTAGCCAAAAATTCATGCTAATTTCATATCCAGCTTCCGTCCAACCTTTACTGACCACCTGCCATGTGCTTAAGCCCTAGTGATACACAATCAACAAAATAAGGCCTGTGCTCTTTTGGAGATCACAGCCAGGGGCGTGGGTGGGGAATTCGTTCATCTTATTTAACTTAACACGTCTGTAACATTTATAATGTGCCAGGCACTGTTCGCAGCGTTTTGCAAATGTGTAATCCTTGTAACAACCCCATGAGGCGAGTGCTATTCTGTTCCGCACTTTCAGATGTGGCGACCGAGGCTGCTCAGAGAGGGGGAGTCACTTCCCTGAGGCCACACAGCAAGCAGCAGACCTAGACTATAGATCCAGCCAACCTGGCTCCTGAGCCACAACGCTGCATGAGCTCCTATTCAGAATCCCTTGGTCTAACATGCAGATTGGAGAAACTATATGTAAATATTGCCCAGAGAGTCCCCGGACTATAGAAGGGGAAAGGCTAGGCTGACTTCCTCTAAGGCCCTTCTATCTGAGCCCTGCCTCATCAGTGCACTTTCCCAGACCCTCTGCACCAGGAACTTTTATAATTCCCGCCCCCAACACACCCAAAGGGACTGGCATTTGCCCAGGGTCACCCAGCTCTAATGGATGGGCTGAGATTGGAAGGCAGCTACTTGTGCTGCCACATCTGTCCTTGGTACCACACGTGGGGTCTCCAGAACAACTTAAAACAGGCCAGCACGGCCTTCCTGGGTGGCCAGAGACCACGTTTGCTTTGAAAGTGGCATTTTGGGGCTGAGTTTTTACCTGTACTGTTGCCCACCTGATTTGTGGCCCTGAGCTCATTGGGGGGTTATAAGACCTGCACCCTTCCCTCCCCAAAGGGCCTGCAACAAGTTGAAAATGTTAGAAGGAAAGAAATTATTTCATTTTACTTGATCCCAATGTGGCCTCCTTTGAGCTGGTTCTAGCGGCCAGGAGAACCTTAATGTGTTGAAAGGACATGCTTTAGTGATGGTGGCAGAAAAAAAGATGGGAATCGGCAGTGAGCAAAATGGTGATTCTGGCGGGTGAGCAGGGGGGATGTTGATTCACAAACTGCTTGGGTTCCAAAGACTAATGTGGAGAAGCTGATAGATCATGAGGAATGGGGGCCGGGGGCGCACCATCTCTGGGGGGCCCTCCCCAGGCCTTCCATGGCTGGCCACAGCCAAGCTGCCAATGCAAAGGACAAAGGGGGGGTCCTCCTGCACTGAAAACCAGCCGCTGCACCCAAAAGGCAGCTCCCTGGGACCAGACCTATTTTATTTTAATATCAATTCTAGGCTCGAATTGCCCACCCAACTGCCTCCCTTGAAAAAGGAAGGGAAAAACTGCTCTGAATCCCAGCAGGTCTTCTTTAAAGGTCAGACTTCAGTTTAACTGTGATGGCTCAACAACTTGCTGGCCTCTCTCTCTCTCAACTGTGTAAACTGAGGACTCCAGCTGCTTCACACCCTCCCTGGAACCAGCCACACTGTCGCGGAGGCTTCCTGCCCGCCTGTGCGGTCCCACATGCTCGCCCTTTAATAATGCATCGAATCGCGTCTTTTTAAGAACCCAAGAGGCAGGTGCTTCTGTTACTTCCACTTTACAGACAAGGAAACTGAGGCACAGAGTAGAGAAAAATGCTCTCCACCCTCCTCCCATCCTGAGTCAGCAAGAAGGAGAGCTGGGATTTGAACAGGCGACTGTCTGGCTCCCAGGCCAGAAATGCAACCACACCCCAGGCCAAAGCCGGCGGGCCCCACACTTGACCTCAGGCCCCACCTGGAACCCCCGCCCCCGCCCCCAGAGTCCTTAAAACACTGACTCCCCCCAGTTCGTCTTTACAAGCCCCTTGTGCATGAACAAAGTCGCCATTCATGTAACGACTGAGTGTTATATAATGAAAATTGGATTCTTACTTTGGGTCTGCCTTCCATTTCTCAGAGCACTGTCCACCGGGAGCAGGAGGAACAGGAGGGGAACCGGGAGGGGGAACCGGGAGCTTCCCGCCTCCACTCGGAAGCCACAGCGCCACCTAGCGGCTCTCCGTGGCAGCCGCGGCCAAAGCCAGGCACTGTTCTGGCACCGGGGTCCCCAACCTTCTGTAAAGGGCCTGAAAGCAAAAATGTTCAGCTTTGCAGGCCAGTCTCTTCTACAGACTCAACTCCGCCCTGTAGCACACATGTAGCCGCAGACAACATACTTATATGCACACAAACCGACCAGGCTACATTCCAATAACACTGCATGGACATTGAATGTTTACTAACGTCATAGAATTTTCACATATTGAGAAATATTATCCTTCTTTTGATTTTTTCCCCCAACCACTTAAACAAGTAAAAACCGTTCCTAGCCCATGGGCCACACCAAAACAGGTGTCTGACTGGATTTGGCACCCTGACTATGGCTTGCTGGGCCCTGTTCTAGAAGCTGGGGACCTAGCAAAGAACAAAGCAGACAAAAATGCCTGCCTTGGTGGAGAGACTGCAGTCAACAAGATAAAAGCCAAATATATACATATGAACTGGTCAACTGTGCTAATGGGGAAAATAAAGTAGGGCAGGGGGAATAGACATGTATAGGGGCTGCATTTTAATAGGGTGGTGAGGCCCTGGCTGGGTTGCTCAGTTGGTAGGACCGTCGTCCCATACACCAAAAGAAAAAAAAAAGGTTATGGGTTCGATCCTCAGTCAGGGCAAGTAAAGGAGGCAACCGATCAATGTTTCTCTCTCACATCGATGTTTCTCTGTCTCTCTCTCTTCTCTCTCTCCCTCTCTCTCTAAAATCAACAAAAACATATCCTCAGGTGAGGATAAAAACAAGAACATAGGGTGGTGGAGAAAGGCTTGTTAAGGAAGTGATCTTTAAGTAACGGTTGGAAGGAGGTGAGGAAGGAGTCATGTGGATATACAGGGGGAAACATTCCTACCAGAGGGAACAGCAAGTGCAAAGGTCCTGAGGCAGGCCACCCTGATGTGTCTGATGGACAGTGGGGAGGCTCATGTGGCTGGAGCAGAGTGAGCCAGGGGGAGAGCAGGAACAGGGCCTTGAGGGCCTTGGGGAGGACATTGGTTTGTCCCCTAGACCCATTTCCACAATCATTGAGATCCCATACAGGTTAATCATCTCTCTTTGCAGTTCAGTGACATTAGTCGTCTTACTAACAGTCCCATATAATCCTAATTTTCTCACTGAAAACTATGGAGCTACCTTACTGGGCATTGAAAATGGAGGGAGTGAGAGCAGCAGAGAATAAATGGGAAAACTGATTCTCTAGAAGAATCCATTTCTCCTTCTTCCTCACCTTGCATGCCCTCTCCTGTACGCTTAGGCCTCAGGGACCAGGACAGTTCAGGCCAGCCACCCCAGCCCCAGCTGGTGACCTGCAGGGTGGCGGGGCCTGAGCCTCCACAGCACAGAAATGGCTGGTTCTGGCCTGAAAGTCAAGGTCACGCCATTCCTGTCCTGGCTTGACCCTCAGATGCCTCGGTAACGCTGGGAACCTGTTTGCCTCTAAAGAGCAAACTAACAGTGACAATAACAACAACAATGCCGGCTCTGGCTGCTTCACAAGACCGCTGTGTGCCACGTGAGCACAGAAACACTCTGGAAAAGCAAGATCTGTTTATCACAATGGTGACGAGGGTTAAATGAGTTTATATAGAAAGGACTTGGATCCATGCCCTGCAGATAGCAAATGCACCATCAATACTGGTTATTATTATCATTACAGCATAATAAGTGTTATTCATGGCACTCATTGCGGTTCGCTAAGCTATCCTCCCCCAGCCCCTCATTCTCCCTCCCAGGTCCTCTATTCGCCGAGGAGAAGGAAGAGGATGGGGGTTAGAATGCGGCTGCTCAGACCATTGACCTCACCTGGGAGCCTGTTGAAAAGAAATTCAGAGTCCCAGGCCCCGGGTCAGACCGGCCGAATGGGAATCTGCATTTAACAAGATCCCACAGGGGTTCCAAGTGTAGTGAAGTGTGAGAAGAAATAGCCTGGAAATTTCCTCCTTGGGGAGGCCTCCCAGTCCCCCCCCCCCCCCCCACCAAGCAAAGGAGTATAAAGGTCAAAAGGAAGAATCCAGTACAAAAAGAGGTTATTAGGAAATGAGGAATAAACACATACGCGAATTTTATTACACCTTCCTGTTTTTTTATATACCCCGCACCTAAAGGAAATTCGTTATGACAAAAAACATAGCGCTGGGGGTGGGGGAGAACCAGGAGGGAGGGGGGGAGGCGGTCTTCGTGTGGTGAAGCCA
>NW_005872538.1:6684-10152 GCF_000147115.1 Myotis lucifugus
TTTCTTCTGTCGTTCTTGCTTCCTTTAGGATTGCGTCGTTCTTCATTCATTCCATCCTTGCGGCCGTCCCCCCACGCCCCCTCCAGACGTTGTGCCCTCTTATCGCGCAATTAATAAGGTACCGGGTCACGTGGTATGGAAAGAAACGGTATTGAAGGGTTAATGTAACTCGGGGACAGGCCGGGATGGCGGGCAAAGCCGTGGGAACGAATGGCAGTAAGGAAGGAAGTTAGGAAGGAAGCAAGGAAGGAAGGAAGGAAGGAAGGAAGGATGGAAGGAAGGGAGGGAGGGAGGGAGGAAGGGAGGAAGGGAGGAAGGGAGGAAGGGAGGAAGGGAGGAAGGGAGGGGAAAGGAGGAGGGAGGGAAGGAAAGAGATGGAGGGGAGAGGAAGCGATAAAGTGAGGAGTAAGAGGGAGGAGGAAAGAGGGAAAAGCGGAGTGGGAGGAGAGAGGGAGACAGGAAGGAAGGAGAGGATGGAAGGATAAAGGGGTACGGGGATGAGGAAGGGAGATAGTGTGGGTAAAGAGAAGGAAGGGAGGAGGAAAGAGGGAGAGGAGGAAGGAGGGAGAGAAAGAAGGAGGGAGAGAAGGAAAGCCTGCAGGGGCGAGGGGAGGTAGACAGCGCCTCCTCACTGCACTCGGGTATAAGAAGCTCCAAAGTGAGTTAGGGGCACCCCCAGGGAGTACCTCAGTGGAAGTGTGGAACCAAATACTCAAACTTCCATTTCATTTATTGTTTCATCTAAAACGAAGAAAAGCATTGGCTTTCTTAATCCTTAATGTATGGTTGGCCCAAATCTGCTTAGCCAGTTGGCAGCGACCCTCACTCATTCTCCTTGGATATGTTCATTCAATAGATATTTACTGAGCGCCTACTGGGTACCAGCCTGGTCTCAGGCACCAGGGACACGGCAGTGAGCAAGACAGAGGAGCATCCCTGCCGGGGACATTCTAATGGGAGAAACAGACAAGAACAAGATAAATAACCATGGCAACCCATGGCAATGTGCTGCCGTCTGCTCAGACCTGTGTTAATGGGTTAATGGGTTGGGATATCGGCTGGCAAAGTGGAAGGTTTCTAGAAAGAACAAGGATTAAAGAAAATATAAATGGGAGCAGAAAGGGGTGGTGAGAAATGGCAAAGCCGGGACTCTATCCTTTCCTGGCACCAGGACCCCATCAGTCACAGGAAGAAGTAAAAACAGTGGTGAGCTCTTGCAATCTCTATTAAAGGGCAGCCAAACACATGCAAAATTCTCAGGAAGACGTCGTGGGATGGGGAGTCCCCTTTGCTGTGGTTACTTTACCTTCGTAGGCACTAGGCCTGGTGGGATTCCCACGATGGCAAAGCCACATGGTTACAGGATGCAAAGGTTTTCAAACAGACAATTCCGAATGGGGCATATTCTATAGGACAACGGATCTGGTTTCTTCCATGAATCAATGGGATGGGGGAAAGGAGACGGGGTCTAGACTAAATAAGTCTCAAGAGATAGAACAACGAAAAAAAGTAAACACAGAATTACCATACGATCCAGCAATTCCACTTGTGGGTATACAGCCAGAAGAGCTGAAGACAGGGTTTTAGGAGATATTTATACACTCATGTTCATGGCCGTCTTATTCACAATGGCTGGAAGGTGGAAGCAACCCAAGTGTCCATTGACAGGTGACAGGATAAACAAAATGTGGCACATCCATACAACAGAATATTATTCAATCTTTAAAAGGAAGGAACTTCTGACACCTGCCACAACATGGATGAACCAGAGGATATTATCCTGAGTGAAATAAGCCAGTCTCAAACGGATAAATTCTATATGATTCCACTTAAATGAGGTCCTACAGAAGTCAAATTCATAGAGACAGAACGTCGAATGGTGGGTGTTGGGGGCTGGGGGAGGGGTGGGGAGTTACTGTTTAATAGGAACTAGGTTTCAGTTTAAGAAGGTAAAAAAGTTCTGGAGATGGGTGGTGATAATGGGTGTACAACAATGTGACTATACTTAATGGCCACTGAACTGGACACTTTAAAAATAGTTAAGATGGGCCCTGGCTGGTTTGGCTCAGTGGCTAGAGCATTGGCCTGTGGACTGAATGGTCCTGGGTTTGATTCAGGTCAAGGGCACATACTTGGTTGCAGGCTCCTCCCTGGCCTGGACCCTGGTAGGGGCACATACAGGAGGCAACCAATCAGTGTGTTTCTCTCACATCGATATTTCTCTCTGTCTTTCCCTCTCTCTTCCTCTCTCTCTAAAAATCAATGGAAAAATATCCTCGAGTGAGGATTAAATAATAATAATAATAATAAATATAAATAGTTAAGATGGTAAATTTTATGTTGTGTGTATTTCACCACAATAAAAAAAAGACATTTGACAACCAAATGCAATATACAGACCTTCTTGATTCAAAGAAATCAACTATAAAAACACAAGTAGGGAAATTTGAATGTGGACTGGAAATTAATATAAAATTATATTGTTAATTTTATAAGTGTGGTATTAGTAAGAAAATGCCCGTGTGCTTTAGATGTGTAACCTGAAGTTGGTAAAACCATATATGGTCTGGAATTTGCTTTAAAATAGCTCAGAAAATAAGAAAGAAGAAAATGGCTTAATGATGCTAATCTGGAAAAATCTTGATAATTATTAAATTGGGGTCATGGATATGTGGTGGTCACTGTGCTGTTCTCTCAACTGTTCATGTATTCGAACACTTTCAGAATAAAATGCTCTTACAAAACAAGTATTCAAAAAGTGAAGGCAAACTTCTAAAACATGAAGGCAAAAGTGTTCGTATCATTGAATTTTAAAAATTAAAATCATTTTGCCCTAGCCACTTCGGCTCAGTAAAGCATCGGCCTGTGGACTGAAGGGTCCCGGGTTCGATTCCAGTCAAGGGCACATGCCCAGGTTGGGGGCCGATTCCCAGTAGGGGGCATGCAGAAGGCAGCCAATCAATAATTTCCTATCATCATTGATGTTTCTAGCTCTCTCTTCCTCTCACTTCCTCTCTGAAATCAATAAAAATATATATCTAAAAATATAAAAAATATTTAAAAATTTTTAAATCATTTTAAAAAATTTACTCACTAGTATTTCATCATCTTAACATTTTCATAGTGCATGTAATAAATACAGCAGAATAGTTATAATTGATAAATAAAAATATACATTATGGGTGTGCTGAAAATGTGTTTTACTGATAGGGGTAGGAGTTCAGAAATTTGAAGATCATGGCTATAGATTCTTCAAGTCTTTTCATGGTCCTAAAAAGCGACGGGAATAGGGAACTGAGGCAGAAGCTGGCCATTCAAGGAGAAAGCGACAGAAATAGGGAACTGAGGCAGAAGCTGGCCATTCAAGGAGAAAGCGACAGAAATAGGGAACTCTCCAAGATAGGACTGACTTTCTTATTTTCCGAGTTATATGTAAACAGGGTTTCCTGATTCTGAATACCCTACAAT
>NW_005872538.1:10252-29034 GCF_000147115.1 Myotis lucifugus
TCTCCAAAGATTAGGACTGGCCTTTCTGATTTTCCGAAGTTTTAGGAAATGACTGTCCTGCCGACGTCCTACCTGTAGTAAATCCCTGGCCTAATGGTAAGAGCTCAAGTTTTTGGAAGTTCTGACAAGCCCTTGGGTTCGGAATCCCCAGTTCTTATCACCTTTCTAGCGGGCAAAGCTTACAGGGCAATTCACCTTCTCCTCAGCCCTCCATTTCCCCACCTCCAGGTTGGGGACAATAACTACTGGCATGGCAGAGTTATGAAAAGGCCAACAAGACCACAAAAGTTCTGTCCACAGGTAGGTGCCCCAATAAAGCATTAGCTGTCATTACTATTTATAAACTAGTGGCCTGGTGCACTGATTTGTGCACATTGGAAAGGAAATTCATTAGAAGGTGGCCAGCAGGGGTGGGACTGGACGAGGAGGGCCAGACACGCCCTGGAGCCAACCTCCCGCAGTCCCTCCCTGGCCAGCCGCACCTGGTGCCATGGCTCGATCCAGCAGGTGGGGTCCCTTGGTCTGGCCTGCGGGGATCGGGCCGAAACCAACACTCTGACATCCCCCGAGGGTTCCCGGAGTGCAAGAGGGCACCCTGCAAAGGTGCTGTGGTACAGGGTGTGGAACACAAATGCAGGTGTGCAATAAACCAGATTTGGGGCCCACAGTGCCCCAGCAACAACATCACCCACAGCTGAAGGTGGAACCGCACAGCCCTGGGAGGAATCAGGCTCCCTCTTCTCTGGTTCCAGGGTCTGTCACCCGAGAACTGCTGCTAAGTCACCGCAGCTCCACAGCTCCTGTGTTGAGTGCCTGCCCCCTGGTGGTCAGTGTGTGTCATACGGAAAAGTCTGACCAGTAGAACGGTCGCTTAGCCTTTTATATATATAGATTATACTTAATCATTTTCCTTGGGCAACAGGGTGTGTTTTATTATCTCTTTAATTCACTGACCCTTTTTCCTCCCCTAAAAATCTCTTCTTAATGGGTCTGTGGAAATAATTCATTCTAATTTCTTAGAGAAGCCTCGCTGTTTCTGAGGGAACTAATCAAATTTCTTTTTAAAAATAAAATGAAAGGAAAAAGGAGGAGAAGGGAAATAAACGAGGACTAAATAGAAGGGAGAAGAGAAAGAAGGTGAGTCCTGGAGAGCGGGTAATAGAAGAACGGTGTTTAGCATTGTACCTACAGATGTTAGGTGCACCCTAGTTGTTTAGGAAGTGATGGATGGATAGATGGAAGGAAGGGTGGATGGGTTGATGGATGGACTGATGAATGGATGAATGGATAGGTGCCTAGATGGGTGGGTGAAGAGGAGAAAGTCAAAAGGACCTCAGTGTCCTGTCACCACCATTCCCTTTCTACATGATGCCGGAATGTGCCACCAGATGTCAGGCTAACCTCAGGAAACCACCTCAAAGGCCAAACTGGCACCGCCTTTCTCACTCAACCTGAG
Organism: Myotis lucifugus; assembly: GCF_000147115.1. NCBI lineage: Eukaryota > Metazoa > Chordata > Mammalia > Chiroptera > Vespertilionidae > Myotis > Myotis lucifugus. The sequence continues at coordinate 11,709 of NW_005872538.1, forward strand.
ACCTTAATGGCTCCCATAGATAATCCAGTCTTCCTTGCATCCTGTATTTACACAGCCCTCATTGGCACACGGCAAACCCCACCGGCATCTATAACCCAGCTCCCCCTTCCAGCAGATGGGAAATAGGAGAAGCCTGACGGAGAGCCGTGTGGGGCCGGACTGGAGCAGCAGAGGGTGGGAGAGGGGCTTCAGGGTCCCGGGAGTGATCAGCACCCACGCCAGCCTCAGCCCCAATCGTCCTAAAATCAGTCTTCACATCCCACCTGATCTCTGCCGGAAGCCACACGGCTCTGAGCTTTTGCCAAAGAAACTCTTGAGAAAAAGAAAAAGGAACCGGTGCCGGCTCTCCTTCCTCTGTAACCAGAACTGATCCTTCGCACAACCTGCCTTCGGCCCTCCGGCAGCCCAGAAAGAGCACCTTCCCAGAGACACTGAGCCCAGGGAGGCCGCGGGCCAGGAGCATGTGAGAGCGACAGCTCGAAGCCCAACCCTTGTCTGCACAGCAGGTCCCAGGAGAAGATCCCCTTCTGGGGCAAAGAGAAAGGGGGGCCAGGACCAGGATCTCCAGTCACCCCATTCTCACATCCCCCTCTTTACCTTCATTACAAACTTGTCTTTCTGCCACTGGTTGAGGAGAGCAATTCCTGTCTTCTCCCCCCCACCCCCCCACCCCTCCCTCGCCCCCCCGAAAGTGGCATTTCTCAGCAGGTTCACGCCCATTGGAATTATCTGCCAACCCCTCCCAGGTCCCCAAGCAGGGTCCTCTGAGGATACCCTGCTTCACCTACCATTAACCCCTTTGCTGCGATACCATGAGATGCCCCAGGGGTTCCCAAGGGGGCTTAAGGCAGCTGATATTAATCAACAGACAGGGAAGGAATTTGAGGTGTCAGCAGCCAGCACAGCTTATGAATGTGTTCTAGTCGCAAGCACCCGCCCGCCCCCTCCCCCCAAAATTTGTGAGAAATGAGCTGTGCCTGACCTCAAGAGACCCCTCGTATGGCCCCATATCCCCGGTCCCTGCCCAGGGCTGGGGCTGGCCATCCACCCCGTGCATACTCACTCCCATTCCTTCCTCCTGGCCTGGGGGGTGCTGTGGATTTTGTGCGCCTGGTGGGCCAAGATGACATCCCGGTGGTCCACCAGGCCACCCCGCCGCTTCAGAGGGGGCCCCTCGCAGCTGCCGCTCATCCGGTGGGACCGTGTGAACTGCAAGGCGCTGGGTGGGCCCAGGGGGGCCGGATCTGGGGGCCCTGAGCCACCGTCCTGCAGGGCATCATAATGACCACGGGAGGAGAACATGGGGTCTGGGACTCAGGAAGACTTCGACATCCATGGGCCTCGCTCAGAAACCTCGGGGTCTTCTGCCTCCAGCACAGGGTGAAACTAGAGAAGAAAGAGAGAGAGGGAGAGTGAAGGGGTGGAGAGAGAGTGAGCACAGGGACAGGGGAGGAGGCAGATCAAAGCACAGTGCAGGCGACCAGACAGCCTTTCCCGGGAAGTCAAAATACACCCCAGGCCCAGCCCACCGGGATTTAGTATTTCCTTGGCAACTCCGGGCAGGAAAGCCAGTTCTCAGAAGCTGCTTGGCAACAGATGCCGACGATGGAGTGAAAGGCCATGAGCTGCGTCCCCGGAGACATGTTCCACCTCAGAGGTGCCGGCCGCAGAGGGAGGGTCGCTGGATGTCTCAGCATCTCAGTGTTCCCCTCTGCAAAATGGGTCGTCAGGAGCCTGCTTGGTCGGGATCCTCGGGTCCCTGGGTCCTGTGAGCTCCAGAAAGTCACTTAGAAAACGGGAAGGGCGAGTTCAAGGTTCAGCTTTAAAATCCACGTGGGTGTGGCCACCTGTCAAGGGAGTCTGCTCTGGCCACCTCAGCTGGCTTTCTGGAAAGAGAACATGGACAAGTTCCCACCAGGCATGAACGTTCCAGGTGGATACTCAACACCAGGGGAACTTACAGCCCCGAGAAGATCTTTGTGTCCATTCCACTCACTTATTCACTCAACGAACGCAGAGTGAGGCCACCATGCGCCCGCCCTGTGTTGGGCAGCTGCGAATGAGACAGACAAATGTCCCCCACCTCATGGGATGGACATTCTCGGGGTGAGGAGGGCGATGAACAAAATAGGTGCGTTACGTAGAGATGAGGAATTGAAAAGTGCTCTGGAGAGAAACTGAACAGGGACGGTGCCTTTGTTTGCTGGGGCTGCTGTAACAAAGTGCCACAGCCTGGGCAGCCTAAAGAAACTTTTATTTCTTCGTACTTCTGGAGGCTACGAGTCCGAGATGAAGGTGTCAGCAGGCATGATTTCTCCTTGGATTGTAGAAGACCTTCTTCTCCCTGTGTCTTCATATCACCTTCCCTGTGCACGTCTGTGTCCTAATCTCCTCTTCTTCTAAGGACACCAGCCACACTGGATTAGGACCTCGTTTTACCTTAATTAGTTCTCTAAAGATCTAGCTCCAAATATAGTTGTAATTCTGGGGTGCTGGGGGTTAGAACCTCAACATCTGAATTTGGGGGGACACAACTCAGCCAGGAACTGATAGAAGTGTTGGGTGGGCTGGTTACTGTATTAACTAGGGGGTCAGAGTGTGTCACTAAGGAAATGACATCTAAGCAGACACTTTAGGAGCGGATGCAGTGGCCATGTGGGTATCTAAGGGAAGAGTGTTCCAGGCAGCAGGAATTGCACGTGCAAAGGTCCTGAGGCAGGGCCATGCGTGACTTACTCAAGGAACAAGGAGGAGCCTGGGGTGTCTGTGATTGATCAAGGAGGAGAGGAGAGGAGAGGAGGGTGCTTGTGCAGGACCTGCTGGACCACGGGGAGGACGTTTCTTGGTTCTTCTTGGAGTGAGACAGTCCATGGCTTTCGAAATGCACACCTCACCCAACAGCATATTTTTAATCCCAAACTGATTTTTCCCACCAGCATCAGCCCCTACCATTAGCCTCTCCATGTCTGTCCAAGAAAAGCAAACCCACTGGAAAGCCAGTATGAATGAAACAGCATTAGGTTAAACCTCAGACACAAATGTTGTATATGTCACCTCAACACCCAGAAGTGTAAGGAGATGGTGTAGAGAACAAGACCAGCCCAGGTTGCAAAAAAAAAAAAAAAAAAAAAATGGGTGTGAGAAGACAGGCTTAGCAACCTTCTGCTTCCTCTCCCCCTGCTTGAAGTATCCACAGATTCGATAACTCTCCCAGCCTCCCTGAAGCACACAACTTGATATAAGTTTCTTTCCAAATCTTGTAACTAATGGAGTTTAATAGATCTATCCTTCCTGACACCTTGAAGCTTCGATTTTATCCCACGAAACCTTACTTGTAACTGCCTACAACCACGCATTTATAGTCTTTTGTGCTTTTTCCAAATACGTTCCCCTCATTTTGATAAAAAAATCTGTTATTCCTTTTATAAGCACTTACACATAGAAGGCCTTTTGTTCCCCGTTTTACAGCAATAAAACTGAGGACAGAAGGTAGATTCAATCTTCATCACTACCTTCAGGAGTCATCCCTCTTCCGCCAAAAAAAAAATTTTTTTAATAAAAACAAGGCTACATCGCCCTGGCCGGTTTGGCTCAGTGGATAGAGCATCAGCCTGTGGACCGAAGGGCCCCAGGTTCGATTCTGGTCAAGGGCACATGCCTGGATTGCGGGCTCGGTCCAACGTGCAGGAGGCAGCCGATCAATGATTCCTTCTCATCATGGATGTTTCTATCTCTCTCTTCCTCTCTGAAATCAATAAAGAATATATATTTGGAGAAAAAAAAACAATGCTACATCATTGATTGTCATCTGGTAGTAACATAAGGGTAATGAGAGAAACATGAATAAATGTTTAAGAACTACACTCCCAGCAAAGGACACCCAAGAAACACAAGCTGTATTGCTTCTCAACCATTTCTCGCTTCCTTCGTCATTTCTAGTTGGAGACGCTTGGGAGCAGAGTAACAGTATCTCCTTTCAGCATGACCCAACAGCGACACGGCCCTCTGCCCGCATGCTCACCTGCTCAGCAAGCCACACCTGAACCTGAGGTCTATTTTGCAAGGATCTGAAGATGAGGTTGATGGGCTGCACCATCACCTTCTGTACTTTGTGGCCCTGGCCATGGTACGCCTGCTAGCTAACAAAGACCACCCCCAAAAAATATTCTTACTGCATCAACCTCAAAGAGAGACACCCCCCCCCCAAATAAATAGAGAGAGAGAGAGAGAGAGAGAGAACCCAGCTGTCAGGTTGGATGTGCTGTGTAGTATCTACAATTTAGCTAAGACCTCAGAGACCAGGCGCAGTGGGAACACCTTCGTGGAAAAAGATTCAGGCACCTACAGAAAGGGTATTTGTACCCGGGAAGGTGGGAAGAGGAGCAGGAAAGACAAAAGCTAAGACACACACACAGCCCAAGTGCCATCTTCTGAGACATCCACACGCTGCATTTCCCGCCCTGCAGTACAGCACATGGCCCCCAGTGCTAATGGCCGAAGCATTCGTTGAGTTGTCACTCACCGTTCCTTACTTCCCTTCACCCCTTGAGTCAAATCCATCGCAGGTCCTACCCACTCGCTTCCAAAACACATCCCGAATCCCATCACCTCCCACCACTGCACACCCCCCTCAGCTCTCACCTGCACTCAGGTAGTCGCTTCTCCCAGGCCAGTCAGCTGCCCCACTCCCGCTGCCAACCTGCATTCAGCAGTCAGTGGGGTCTTTCTGAAACATCCGTCAGCCCTTCCACTGTTATAATAATAAAGGCCACACAGGGCTGTCTGTCTCTCTGACCTCATCCCCACCCTTCACCCCTTTGCCCTCTAAGCTCCGGACTCACTGGCCTCCTCACCCTTCCTGGTCTCTGCCAAGCTCATTCAACTCTGTATCTATTGTTCTCTCTTCCTAGAATGCTGTTCCCCTCATCTCCAGTGGGAGACTGGGAGCCGCGTTCCTCTCATTATTCAGGGCGTCGCTAAATGCAGGCACACTCCCCACGTCCTCCAATGAGATCTTCCTCTTGAGTATAATATTACTTTGCTTTGCAATGGGAGTTGGGTAATTCCAGTGGCTCCTTTCTGCAGCTGATGGGGATAGATGAGGTATTTGAAGGGTAATTTCCACTTGATGGGACTTACGTGTGGGCCTGAATAACAGCTGCCTCCCCCCATAGGCTGAGGAGCTTGTTCTGTTCTGTTTGCCACTGTGTCCCTGGCACCTTAAACATTTCTTGCATGAATGAATGAATGAATGAATGGGCTCAGGAAACCATCATCAAACACTGCAAACTGCTGCCTGAAGTCAAGGACTTCTAAGTACAGAAGGGATAGAGTATCGTTGGAAGGAAGATGTATTCAGGTGCCAGGTCTGACCTCAGCACACAATGCACTAGCTGTGTGGTCCCCAGAAAATTACTTAACCCTCGAGTCTCCTAAACAATGTGGGGTGATACCATCGTGGTGGGTCAGTGAGCTTACCAGTGACAAGGCAGCACCCTGAGCACAGCACGGGGCCAGGGAAAGTGTTTGGTCAACACTGGCTCTTGTGTTGATATTGCAGCCGGTGGGCGGAGCCTGGTGGCCATGGGGAGAGGGGACAGCTGCTCTAACAACACCATCTAGTGCCTTCTGCAGAGCCCTCGCCGGCAGTCCCACCGGAGCCCCAGCTGTCCTGTGTGTACACACGAGAAACAAACCTGGCCAACAGGCGCTCCCCAGCCAGGTGTCCCTCCCTGGCACCTGCCAGGCCCCGTGACCAGGTGTGCGATTCCCTTTCTCTGTTTGTCCAACCACAGCACGGAGGACAAAGCACATGGGGTTGACTTCCCCTAGAAGCAGCCAGGTTTCATGAACAGACGGTTCCAAGAGAAGACAATGGGGGAAAGCAAATAGAAAAAAAATAAGTAGCATTAAGCCTGAGGCCACAGAAAGCCTTGCCGTTAACACAACGAGAACAGAACTTTCCAGAAGCACCTGTATCCACCACTTCCCCAAATCCAAACGGAAGACACACCTGAGACAGGGACTGACCCCCAACTCCATGCCTGGACCAGCCTAAGTTGCCATGGCAACCAGATAGTGTCTGCAGGTGCTCCTGATTGATATAGGCTGGTCCAGAAGCCATGGAAGAGGAGCAGGGAGGGAGGGACCCCAGGAAATCTGGGGGCCTTCTGTGACCCACCTCACATGGACAGGCCACCCACAGGTGAAACAAATGCTAGTAACTGATGAAGAGCAGCTTTATCTGTGCTAAAAATCAGTAAAAAGATGGCACTTAGCAAAAGAGTAAAGGAAAAACATTCTCTAAAACTTTGCAAGCTCACACATTAGAAATACACACAATACTCCTAAGGAGAGGATGGGAACTCAAAAATGTCCATGAAGTCCTTCACCCAGGAAATAAAAACAAGGCCAGCCCTGGCCAGTTTGATCAGTGGTTAGAGCATCCGCCCATGGCCTGAAGGGTCTCAGGTTCGATTCCCGACCAAGGGCACATACCTCGGTTGCAGGCTCAATCCCCAATCCAGGTTGGGGCACATGTGGGAGACAACCAATCGATGTGTCTCTCTCACATCAATGTTTCTCTCTCCTCTCCTCCCTCCCCTCCACTCTCTCTTTTTAAAAAAATCAATGGAAAAAAATATCATCTGGTGAGGATCAAAACAATAATAATAAAATAATAAGGCCAGGCAGGGGTACGTGACCCTGCAAGCCTTCGGTTTATTCACTGGTGTGGGAGGATGTCTTTTTCTCCCTGAGAGGAAAATTTAAAAACAAAAAATGGCCAGGTAATTTCACTCCTGAGTTCATGTGGCCGCTGAAAGGTATGTTCATAAAGCTCTATTTATAGTAGCTCAAAAGAGGAAACAAACCAAAGGTCTACCAACAAGAAAATAGAAAAATAAACCGTGGTTCATTCATACAACAGAATACAGCACAGCAATGAAAAAGGATGCGCTACAGGCCACAATGTGGTGGGCCTCCCAGACAGACCCAGGGCCAGGGCCCACGGTGCCACTCCCTTGATATGAACTTCAAAAACAGGCAAAACTAATCGACTGTGAAGAGAGTCAGAATACTATTGGCCTTGGGGACGATGGGGTGTTGACTGGGATGAAACACAAGGGAGCCGGCTTGTGGGATCACCAGATAAAATACAGGATACCCAGTTACATGGGGTATACTTATGTGAAAAAGCTATTCATTGTCTGCCTGAAATTCAAATTTAACTGGTTGTTCTATATTTATTTGCTTAGCCTGGCAACCCACCTGGGGGATGGGTCCCTGACACCTTAACCCTTTGTACGCCATAAGCGCCTGTAGATGCTTTAAAATCTTTTTTTTTTTCGTGAGAACTTTCAACTGAAAATATTCAAGGACACCCGAATTGTGAGTAATATATTTCTTTTTATAATATTCATTGCAAATTGATTTTTTAAGTTAAATTCAAAATATCGTGGCATGTGGGGATGGTTTCCATTTTGGACACGTGGCAGTTAACTGGTTAAAAACTTCTTGCATGAATGAATGACTCAACCTGGCGACGGACACAGTACGTACACATGTGTAGAAATTCATGCCAGCATTTTCCTGCATGTTTGTGACATCACAGCAAATACTTTTAAAGCTAAAATAATCATACTAAATTCAATAAGAAGGAATAGATATGCCCTTCCTCCCTACAACACAGTTTTGAATTGGGAAGAAAAGGAAACATAGGCCAGGTCTCCCCACCTACATACAAGTCCCAGCGGAAGTGGGAACCTACCCCCTCATGTTAAAGGTGAGACTGAGATTCAGAGAGGAGCAGTGGCTGCCCCAAGGTCCCACAGTCCGGAGCAGACAGGTCAAGGATCTGGACCCGGGGCTTGGGCACTTCCAAGGCCTCCCGCTGAGGTCTGACCCAGAGTCTGACAAAGAGCGTTTGTCTTGCCAGACCCACTTTTCCCGAGACACAGACAATCCGTGAGAGGCAGCATTTTGTCCCCATGATTTTGGCACCTGATTGGGTTACATTACATGGCAAAAGGGACTTTGCTACTGAAATTGGGTTATGTATTTTAAGATCGGGAGAGTATCCTAGATCAGTGGTCGGCAAACTGCGGCTCGCGAGCCACATGCGGCTCTTTGGCCCCTTGAGTGTGGCTCTTCCTAAGCCTTAGGAGTACCCTAATTAAGTTAATAACAATGTACCTACCTATATAGTTTAAGTTTAAAAAATTTGGCTCTCAAAAGAAATTTCAATCGTTGTACTGTTGATATTTGGCTCTGTTAACTAATGAGTTTGCCAACCACTGCCCTAGATGATTCCAGCTGGTTTTGAGGTGGAAACTACAAGGCACGGAATGCTAGCAGCTTCGAGAAGCTGTGAGCCACCTCCAGGAGACAGCCAGCAAGGACACAGGACCCGAGTCCAGCAACAGCATGAAACTGAATTCCGTTAACAGCCTGAATGAATGAGAACACGGATTCTCCCACGAGCCTCCAGAAAGGCACACAGCCCATCCACACCCTGATTACAGCCCAGCCAAGACTACCAGAACTCCAACCTATGGAAACCACGGGATAGTAAATGAGGGTCATTGTTAAACCGTTCATTTTGTGGTAATTTGGTATGGCAGCAACAGAAATACAATCCTATACATGTAGAATAAACTTTTTACAAGCACGGAATTTGTGAAATTATATATATGCATATAAATACATAAATATATGTATGTAAATATATAGAAATAAAAGTCTGCAACTCTTTTCGCACTGAATAATATATCTTGGGCAACATTCCACACAGGTTCCTATAATATTGTCTAATGATTCTATAGAATATACCTAGCCTGGACACCTGGTTTGTTTGTTTTTTATCTTTGGCTATTCTCCAAAATGTTGCATCCACCGTGTTGTACACAGATTTCTGTGAACTGTTACAAGTATTTCTGTAGAATGAATTCCTAGAAATAGCACCGCTACTTCAAAGAGTGTGCACATTCTAAAATTTGACAGGTAGTGCCACCAAAATCAGGGCCACATGCTGATGAATACAGTGGTCAGGGACTAAACTCCCAGCTCCTCCTGAATTGGTGCAGCCATCTGACTCATTCTCACCTTTGCATGTGAGCAGAAGTGAAGAGTCAAAGCAAGCATGCCCTCAAGACCATTCCTTTCGTGGAAGACACGAAGGGCCCTGAAATCCTGGGAGTCGGGGCCCTTGAATCACCGTGTGGAGTAGGAGAGCCATCTGCTGACCAGAAACACCCTCCCAGGCCATCAGGTGAGTTAGAAACACATTTCTGCTGTGATTAATCTTTCATCCAATTGAGGGCCTATTTGTTACAGCAGCCTTCCTGTCTTAGTCAGCTCAGGCTGCCATAAGAAAATACCATAGCCCTAACCGGTTTGGCTCAGTGGATAGAGCATCGGCCTGCGGACTCAAGGGTCCCAGGTTCGATTCCGGTCAAGGGCATGTACCTTGGTTGCGGGCACATCCCCAGTGGGGAGTGTGCAGGAGGCAGCTGATCGATGTTTCTCTCTCATCGATGTTTCTAACTCTCTATCCCTCTCCCTTCTCTCTGTAAAAAATCAATAAAATCTATTTTAGAAAAAAAGAAAAGAAAATACCATAGACTGAGTGGCTTAAACAACAGGCAGTTCTTTTCTTGCCATTCTAGAAGCTAGAAGTCTGAGACCAGGGTGCCAGCCTGGTCAGTTCCTGGTGAGGTCTCTCTTCCCAGCTTGCAGTCAGCCACCTTCTTGCTGTGTCCTCACATGGAGAAAAGACAGAGAGGAAGTTCTCGGGTGTTTCTTCTTAACAAGGCACTGATCCCATCATGAGGAAACCACCCTCATCTACCCCTGATGACCTTCTGTCTGCACACAGTAGGTTAGGGCTTCACCATATGAATTTAGGGGCCTCTGATTCAGCCTACAGCAATTCCCTCACTAATGCACTACTTGATGGAAGCAACACTGGTTTCATTTAATGAATATTTTCCTGGTGTTTTGCAAGCTTATTGTCTCAGGGGAATATACACAGGGGTGAAGTCCTGTTGAGAACACCAAAGTGTTTGCTTAAAAGAGAGCTAAAAGACAGCATCTCCGCATGAAATCATTTCCTCTCACCTATTCCCTCTTGTTCTCTCTCCAGCCTTTGTTCTCTTTCTTCCACTTGTTGGAGCTTTCCTGGGCAGTCTCCCTCCTGCCTGTCTTGCTCTATGTGCTAAGACCTCCGTCAGTGAAGCCCCTTAATCAGACCCTGGACAAAACGGAGGGTTGCTAAGACCCCTGGAAATGGTGTCCTCTACTGAGTTCCAGGCTGACGGGTGTGAAATTCAGCAGAGCGTGCATTCTAACAGCTGGGGTGAAGATAACTTAAATGTCATTTTTAACCAGCCTTCAAATGCATTTGTCATCTTCCGCAGGATGTTTTATTTGGCTGATAACAGAAGTGATTTCTGGGCCCTGAACAAACAATCTCCAGAGCAGGTAACCGGGTCTGGGGTGAGTGTGAAGGCTCCACCTAGAAGTAAAAGCTTATAACAGGGAGCAATAAACGCAAAAATCAATAAGTGGGACATCAAACTAAAACGCTTCGGTTCAGCAAAGGAAACCACCAGAAAAATGAAAAGGCAACCTGCAGGGTGGGAAAATACTTGCAAATCATATAACAGATAAAGGGATAGTATCCAAAATACCTAAAGAAATATAACTCGTCCTGGCTTGTGTTGCTCAGTGGTTAGAGTGTCAGCCCATGCACTGAAGAGTCTCAGGTTCAATTTCTGGTCAAGGGCAAGTACCTGGGTTGCAGGTTCAATCCCTGGCCTTGGTCAGTGTGCGGACAGGATGCAATCAATCAATGTATCTTTCCCACATAGATATCTCTCTCTCCTTCTCTCTCTCCTCCCTGCCTCCCTTCTACTCTCTCTAAAAATCAATGGAAAAATATCCTCGGGTGAGGATTAACCAAAAAATAAATAAATAAATAGAATTCATATAACTCAATAGCAAAACACACACACACACACACACACACACACAACACTACAACAAACAATTCAATTAATGGGTAGAGGACATTTTTCCAAAGAAGACATCCAAATGGCCAACAGGTAAATGAAAGGTATTCAATATCACTAATCATCAGGGAAATGCAAATCAAAACCACAATGAAAGACTATCTCACACCTGTTACAATGGGTGTCATCAAAAAGATAAGAGATTAGCCCGACCAGTGTAGCCCAGTGGTTGAGCGATGACCTATGATCCAAGAGGTCGCGGTTCAGTGCCTGGTCAGGACACATGCCTGGGTTATGGGCTCAATCCCCAGTATGGGGTGTGTGGGAGGCAGCTGATCAATGATTCTCTCTGATCATTGATGTGTCTATCTCTCTCTCCCTCTCCCTTCCTCTCTGAAATGAATAAAAATATATTTTTTAAAAAGGTGAGAGATTATAAGTGCTGGTGAGGATGTAGAGAAAAGGGACCTGTGCACTGTTGGTGGTGATATAAATTAATAACAGGAAAATAACCCAAGTGTCCACTGATGGATGAATGGATAAACAAAATGAGTATCTATATATATAAAAGCCTAAGCGACCGGCCAACCGGCCGACTGGCTAATAGCTATGGTGCACACTGACCACCAGGGGGCAGATGCTCAGCACAGAAGCAGAAACCACAGGCATGGAAACATGGACCAGACTGATGAATCTCAGAGGGAAGGGGGAGGAGGGAGGGCGGGAAGAGATTAACCAAAGATCTTATCTGCATACTAGAGGCCCGGTGCACAGATTCATGCACCCTTGGGGTCCCTCGGCCTAGCCTGCGCCCTCTAGCAATTCGGGAACCCTCAGGGGATGTCGGAGAGCAGGTTTTGGCCTGATCCCTGCAGGCCAGGCCTCTCGCAATCCAGGACCCCTTGGGGGATGTCAGATGAGTGAAATAAGCCAGATACAAAAGGACAAATACTGTATGATTCTAGTTGTATGAGGCACCATGAATAGTAAAATTCATAAAGACAGAAAGTAGAATGGTAGGTACCAGGGGCTGGGGGTGGTGTGGGAGTTAGTGTTCAATAGGGACAGAGTTTCAGTTTGGGAAGATGAACAAATTGTGGAGATGGATGGTGCAGATGGTGGCGCCATAATATATATGAATGTACTTAATACCACTGAAAAATGGTTCAAAGGGTAATTCTTTTAAGTGTAAGAAAATAAAAAACTCAACAGATGATATAGAAACATCATCCCATTCTCTTGAAGGTACTTAAATATTCAGACCACAACCCAAAGCCACCGGTCTGAGGCAGTGGGGACTCACCCCACCCCCCACCTTTGCATAGAGAAGCTAAGAGCAAAGTGAAATGAAAAATAAAGTCAGGGCCAGCAAGGAACTCTCATTGCTTGGGGCAAAATCCAGAATTGCCCCAAATATGTGAGAACAGAGCTAAATAAAATGCCAGGCAGATGGCAAAGGCTGAGGACTAGGCTGAGACCAGCATGCCAGAGTAGACCCGAGGATGGCTGCAAAGATCATCCCCCGGTGAGAAGAAACCGTGTCCCAGCTGGTCTCGCTTTTCGTTTATTTTCTCCCTTGTTGGCTAATCACAGCACAGCAACACACACGCTCCCTCCCACCTGGATGAGCACACTGCCCGGGGTCACTGGATGGTTTTCACTGGTAGCCCCAGGGGAGACTGGAGTGTGGGTGTTGGGCAGGAGCCACAGGAGCTACTGAATCTCAAGCTGAATTATTTCTCCCAACTTCAGTTCATAGATCCATTACCTCCCCCATCACACATTCATTCATCCAGCAATATTTATTGAGAATCTACTGTGTGCCTGGCACTGTTTGAGACACTGTTAGACCAGGACCAAGGTTCCTGCCTTCATAGAGCTGACATCCTAGTGGGGGAGATGGACAAGAAACATGATAAACAGTTAAAACATGTAGAATGTCATCCTGCCTGGGTGGCTCAGTTGGTTGGAGCATCATCCCCGTACACCAAAATGGTTACTGGTTCTATTTCCCATCAGGGCACATACCTAGGTTGCAGGTTCGATCCCCAAATGGAGCACATACAGGAGGCATCCAGTCAATGGTTCTCTCTTACATTGATGATTCTCTCTCTCTCTTTCTCTCTCTCTCTCTCTCTCTCTCTCTCTCTCTCTCTCTCAAAATCAATAAAACATATCTTCGCAAGAGGATTAAAAAGAAAAGTAGAATGTGAAAGAAAATGGATTCGGGAAGGGGAAGTGGATTGTTATTTAAGAAAGTGGCCAGAAAAAGCCCTACTGAGAAAGAAGCACTGGAGTAAAGACCTGAAGGAGGTGAGGAGGAGGCCTGAGAGTCTCTGGGGAAGAGCATTTCAGGCAGAGGAACAGCCTGTGCAAAGGCCCTGGAGCAGGAACATGCTTAGTGTGTTCAAGGAACAGCAAGGAGGCCTGTGTGGCTGGAGCTGAGTGAATGAGGGGACACATAGGAGGAGGTGATGGCAGGGAGGTGACCAGGACAAATGGTGCAGGGCCTTGTGGGGCTTGGGAGGACTTTGGCTTTTACTCTGAGTGCGGTGGGAGCCATGGATGGCTCTAAGCAAAGGAGAGATGTGACCTGACACAGGTATCCACAGGTGCACTGTGGTAAACTTGCAAGAAACCAAAATGCAGTAGAATTGACCACTCCCTCTCTCTCCTTCACCCCACACTCTATTTATTGTCGGGGCCGCTGATCTTACTACTACTTCCTCTCCCACTTGCCCTGGTTCAGGCCCTCACTTGCCCCAGCCAGATGGACAGTAACCTTTCCTCCATGTTCATCTCTCCCTGAGTCTCTCTTCCCTCCAACTCATCATAAACTAGCAGATGATCCATTGGCCAGCCCCAAAGGATTCCCCACTTCAAACCCTGAACACGCTCACAACTTCCACACCGCTTTGCCTCCACCCTGAATGCCCTCTATCTCCCCACCCCCAAATGCAGCATAAAAGATTCTTCTGCTATGAAGCATCCAAGAGAATTCTGCCAGCAGTTATACCCATTGCCTGCCCACTTGTGCCATGGCTCCCTGCCTCCAACACCTGCCACTCCCTGTATTTGGGCTCATTCTGGCAACAGGAGCAAGGGACGGGCCAGAGCTGCTGGGGAGTCAATACCCTTGAAAGATCCCAACCAATAGCTGATGGGAGTTGGTGGAGAAATGACCCCAGCTTTGCAGCCAGCCTGCCTGGGCTCAGATCCTACATCTGCCACCTTCTGCTGTGTGACCGTGGGCGAATCACTTCACCTCTCTGGGCTGCAGTTTCCTCATCTCTAAAATGAGGATGATAAGAGCAAGTACTCCATAGAGTTGCTGTGGGGATAAAGTAACTTCATTCTATGTAACATGCCCAGAATAGTGTCCCGCACATGGTAAGCCCTAAATACGTGTTTGCTGTTATTATGACTGTGCCTACCATTATGATTGTCCTCTGCTGAGTCCTCAAAGCCTAGTGCAGTGCCTTGCCAGCAGGAAGGATGCACAGTTCTTGCTAAGAGGTAAGTCAATGACTCCCCTTGTCTACGCTGGGCAATATTGCAGCCAGACCAACACTCCAAACCCTCGGCCTTTATCGTTTATCATTCTCTTTTCTCTCGCTCGTAAACTTGCTTGATTCCATCAGCACTGGAAGTTACAAGGAAAAGGACAGGTCGCCAGGGAAAGATTTAAACTTCTCCCAGAAAGAGAGTGTTCCTCTTGCATGGCTCCCGTAAACGAAACCGTTACACATCTGCTCTCTGAGATGTTCTCAGCAGGAGCGGGTAAGTCGTCTTGCTTACATGCCACATCTTTAATTTTTCCCCCTTCATACATATTTTTGACTTCTCAAGATTGGGCACTGGTAGGAGTTTCACTGTCTCCCTCACTCATTCTTCCCCTTCAGCCAGCCAGTGGCTCGTGTGGTACCAGTGTATTGATATATGACAACATTAATTCATTACAATGGTAATTATCGGCACTGACGGCTTTGTTCATTCAATGAATATTTATTGAGTAGCAACTGTGTGCCACCATGAATCAATTATTGTGCATCTTGGGATCTGAACACTCTGGAGAAATGGTCTAGAGACACTGCCTCCCACTGGGGCTGGAAGAAGTTATAGCGACAGCTTTTGCTGGAGAGAAATGATTGAAGACCAAAAGTGGGAGCCACGTCAGAAAAAAAGTGAGTAGCCCTGGACTCCAGTCCTGAAAAATGTTTGGGGACCAAGAATCCCTGCACCTTGTTCTTGGTCACTAAGAATTAACGTGTGAATTGCGTCTGTAATACGGTTCTGCTACTCATACGTGACCTGCATGATTTAGGGGAGGGGTGGGTGGGACACGTGGAAGAAGGGAAGGAAGGACATGTGAACTACAGAAGAAACCAGAAGTGAATGAAGCCACCCATCATCTGGTTCCACGCGTATGAAATACAGAGAACAGACAAATCCATAGAGACGGAAGGCAGGTGAGTAGTTGCCGGGGCTGGGAGAGCGGAAATGGGAGTGACTGCTGTGGGGACCGGCCCTGTTTTCAGGTGATGGAAATGTTCTGGAACTAAATGGAGATGATGGTTGCACAACATTGTGAATGTGCTAAGTGCTGTCGAATTGTTCACTTTAAAATGGTACACTTTACATTGGGTGTATTTTACAATTAAAAACGAAAAGAAATCGGACACACACCCTTGCTCTGGAGAGTAATTTAATAGCCAATATATCAAAATCTAATGTCCCTTTTCTTTCTTTTAAAATTCAATGTAATTGTATCCAGTGACTTTTTTTTAATAGTGTATTTTTTTCCTTTTTCAAAAAAAAAGAAACAAATAATGAATTTAAAAAGAAAGTCAATGAATTTAAAAAGGAACACTTTGCTTATTTGACAAAAAAGTAGCCAAGATTCAGTGAGCCCCTACTATGCACCCAGCACTTGGACTCACCAGGCCAGACCTGCCTGGTGGGTGCCTCCATTGGCTTAGCTGTCAGCCAGAACACTGGGGCCCAGTGACACTCAGGGCTTCCCCATTCTGACCAGCACAGGGCTTGCCCAGGATCAATTTCAAATGCAGATCCTAACTCAGCAGAGCGGGATTCCCAAGACCGCATTCCCAGAGGGCCCCGGCTGGTCCCAGGTCTGCACTTGCAGGGGAGGGCCTGGGGATTCTGATGAGCTGGCCCTCTCACTAGCTCAGTCAGTCTCGCCTCCTCCATCAGATAGGCTTGTCCTTGCCCGAGGGGGCGGGGGGATATCACCCAGAGCCCTCGCCTGTCTGTCCCTGTGAAGAGAGCAGGGTTGAAAGATCCTAGAATAGAATCCCCCTCACTTGCTCTCTGCCACTAAGGGCCCTCTGGTCCTGTAAGCGAACGTCTTGAAAAGAATAATAAAATAAGTCCGTAAAAGCTGGTGCCCAGCATCTGAGGTCCCAGGGCTGCACGAGGCATTACTTTGCAGGTCATTTGCCCAGTAATTTGCTCAATGTCAAATCCACCCTTGGCCTCGGGAGCCCTGGTGCTGATCTTTCTGCTTACTTTTGGGGGTGGTGTCAGCACTGCGTTAGAGGGAAGCTGAATGAAGCCAGACGCAAATGCCACCCATCATACGGTTCCATGTGTAGGAAATATGGAGAACAGCAAATGTCCCTAGAGTGACATCTTTATGCATCTCTGCAAATTCCTACATTGTGGAGGGGGAAAGAATATCCGCGGGCATAAACTCGGCTACTAAGAGTCTGGAATGGGACGCCTTCCTGCAGCCTAGGCTTGGGGTGTTGGTGGGACCAGAGGCCATGGAGGGAGTGAGGGGCCAGCCTGAGCCACAGACACCTCCCCGGGTCCCCATAAGAGACCTAAGACTATCCCTGAAAGAGCCTGCGTGGGAAATGGCAAGGTGGCCCTGAACTTGTGGAATTTGAACAGAAAACTCGGGCCCAGCTGGATACCTAGTGGAGAACCCCATCCCACCCACCACACCTTTGTTTGGAGGTAAGGAGGGGCGCAGGTGTGAGCCCCCTTCTTGTGGGTTCAGCCACAGCGGAGGCAGCACCTCCGGGAAGATGTGCCGTGTTCCTGTATAAATTCTAGTGTAGCTCCATCTCCAGCTCAGTCCCTCAGGACCCCCAAAAACAGAGCCCATGGGGAGGGGCAGGGAAGCCCCAGCCGGTGTGCCTTCCCCCTGCGCCCAGGGGGCCCCGGGAGCACGTGCTCTGCGAAGCTGTCAGCCGCAGAGCCAGAGGGAGGAGGAGAGGGATCCCGCACCGCCGCCAGTCTTTCTCACTCTTGAGAAACAAAAGCCACCCGGAGAGAGTCCACTGCCCAAA
>NW_005872538.1:29751-41223 GCF_000147115.1 Myotis lucifugus
GGGGGGGGGGGGGGGGGGGCGAGGGGAGGAGGTTTCCCTGATGCTGGGAGGAGGGAGGGGAGGAAAAGCGGCTCAAAAGCTCCTGATCACCTCCAGCAACGTGCTGCACGGGGATCCTGCACCGGGAGGCACATCCAGCCAAGGGCATGACCCTCCATTGCTCCCGGGGACGGGGGTGGGGGGGGGGGCGAGGGGGATCAATTTCTCCCTCTCCTCTATCCCCCCAACACTGCCCCGCGACCTCCCAGCACAGGACTCCTCTCTCCCGAAGGACGCTGTTGGCCTCCACTCCACCTCAGTCCACACTGGCTTCTCTAAGGAGCAGAGGACAAGTGGTAACACGTGGGCGCTCGCTCCTCCGCCTCAGGGTCTGCGGAAGGGGCGGAGGGGGCGCGGATAACAGGCCGGTGGGCAAAACGCAACCATGCTTGTCATTTAACCACATCCCCTCCACCAGGTCGCAACCTAAATTATTGATGCCCTGGCCCAAAAAATAAATAAATAAATCAGGAGAGGACAGCTGCTCACCCCCTCTCTGAGAGTTCCTATTCATTCTCAAAAAGCTTCCCCGAAACCCCAACCTCTTTCCTTTGAACAGAAAGGTAAGGGAAACTGAATCGTTCAAGGCAAAAAGGCAATTGATTGCAAGTTCTTTGGTCTGTCTGCCACTTGTGTGGGCTTAGGATCCAAAAACTGGGGTGACCCTGTCTCTTTGTAAAAGGGGCTCCTTTTAAAGATGAGCCTTTTTTTTTACTCATAAGAGGCATCTAGAGCACAGAGAGTCCCCATAATTTTCCCAGAACAGAGAGACAAAGTGAGGGAAAAGATCTCATGGGGAAAGTAGCGTTGCTTGTTTGTTTGTTTTTATTGAGATGCAATTGTCATGTAACATTATATTAGTTTCAGGTGTACAACATAATGATTCAATAGTTGTATATATCGCAAAATGATCACCATAATAAGTCTAAGAAAGGGGCATTGTTTAAACAGGGAGAATCGAACTTGGACTAAGTGTTAGGGGATCTTAAGGAACTAGTATTAACCTTGTAAGGTCTTTTGGTAGTATTTTTATTGTGTTTTTTTAAGTCCTTATCTGTTAGAGATGCATATTGAAGTATTTACGGGTTAGGTAATATGATGTTCCAGGAAACAACTAAAACATCCATCAACTGATGAATGGATAAACAAAATGTGGTCCCCCATACAATGGAATGTTACACAGCCATAGAAAAAATATGAAGTTCTGATATGTGCTACAACATGGAGGAACCTTGAAAGTATTATGCTAAATGAAAGAAGCCAGATACAAAAGGCCATATAGTGTATGATTCCATTGATATGAAATATCCAGAACAGGAAAATCCATAGAGACAGGAAGCAGATTAGTGGTTGAGGGGGGTGGTGACTGCTAATGGGGACAAGACCTCCTTTTGGGTGATGGAAATGTTCTGGAACTAGATAGAGGTGATAGTTGCACAACATTGTGAATGTACTAGGAAAAAAAGGTTAGTTTTATGTGATGTTACTTTAACCCCAATTAAAAATAAGCAACAAAAAAGGTACAGAAAAGTAAAGAGAGCAGAATGTTGCTAATTGAGGAAGCTGGAGGGTGGGGACATGAAGGTCCATTGTATTTCTATTGTATTCTTCTCTCTTCTTTGTGAATGTGTGAATTTTTTTTTAAGAGATGGGATGTGGGTAGTGGTGGAACAGGAAGAATGCAGGGATGGAGGGGGCTTCTCTGTGGGTGAGTGCACCCCCAGTTCAGCAGCTAGATGAGCCCCTGGCCTGCAAAGTAAAAGGAAATGAAGGAAGCAAGCTCTGGGGTCCAAGGCCTGGGAGAGAAAACTGACCCCGCACCTGTGGATTTTGTGAGACTCAGAAGAGATCATGTTGAAAGGGGGACCAGGGGAGAAGAATATTTGCTTCTAAAGAATATTTGACCTAAAGCCATCTCTGGGCAGATGTAAGAGAGCTAATCACAGGGGCTCTCTGTGGAGGAGGGGGCCCTGCCTGAGGGGACAAAAATAGAGGGGGCTTTTCCTGCTTACCTTTTGACACTTAAGGGTTTTTGAACCATGTGAGTACAGTACAAATTAAAATATTAAACTGAAATATGAGATGGTGTATGTAAAGAGATGGTAAACTTTTTCTGTAAGGGGCCAGATAATAAGTATCTTAAGTTTTGGGAGTCATATGGTCTCTGACATCCACTCACTCTGCCCCTGTTGAGGCACCAAAAACAACATGTAATGAATGGGCATGGCTGTGTGCCAATAAAACTTTATTTATAAAAACTGATTATTGGGTGAATTTGGCCCCTGAGCTATAGTTTGCTGACTGCTGGTATGTGTAAATTTCTCAGCATCTGCTACATATCAAATGTTTTTCTTAATTCCAGGCTCTGCCACTGGCAAACTGGGTGATCTTGGGCAAGTCACTTAAGCCTCCATCGCCTCCAGTTCAAAATATGAGGATTGTTGTGAGTATAAAATGAGACATCTGAATATTAAAGTACAAAAAAAATAAATTAATTAAATTAAATGAGATATCTGATATTAAAGTGAATTGTGCACTCTAAAATGCTATGCACTGTAAGTTGTTATTATTGTTATGCCTGAGGCCATAAGTCTATGCAATTAGCATTGAATTTTCCTGTTTTTCAATAACATGACTTGTATGAGTCACTTCACGATGTACACAAATAGCCACCCTGGTCTCCTTAAAAGTCCTTTGAGAATGTTCAAAAGTTCTTCTTTTTCCCTTATGCAAATGAGGCCATCCTGAGTCAGCCACCTTTTAAACTTGTGTCTTTTGCAAGAGTTCGTGACCATGAATAGATTGAACGACCGGCCCCAATTATTCATTCCTCCCTGCATCCCTGTCTTTGCCATGTTCTCCAAACACAGACTTGAATCCTCATTCTGCCTCGTGACAAAGTGCAGACTATCTCGCCTCTAGGATGCTCCACTATAAACCGCAGTAGCAAGAGCACCTACCAGAAGAAATTATGGTAAAGATTAAATCAAAGTACAGACTGAGAACTTAACAGGAGGCCGGGACCCAGCACGCATGCACTCTATGTTAGCTCTGCTCTCATGGTCGCCATCATCATCTTCACTTCTTGGAAAAATCCAGAGCAATCGTGAATGATGAAGGCCTGGGTGCCAGACAGCCTGTGCTGGAAATCTTGCTCTAGCCCTTACTAGCTGTGTGACTTTTTAAAAAATATGTTTTTATTGATTTCAGAGATAGGAAGGGAGAGGGAGAGAGAGACAGAAACATCGATGAGAGAGAAATATCAATCGGCTGTCTCCAGGGATGGAGCCCGGAACCCAGGCATGTGCCCTGACCGGGAATTGAACCAGTGACCTCCTGGTACATGGGATGATGTTCAACCAACTGAGTCACCCTGGCTGGGCAGTAGCTCTGTGACTTTGAGGAAGCACTCTAAACCCTCTGTACCTCCATTTCTCATCTGCAAGGTGAGGGTGATGATAATATTTATATTACAAGTTTTTGGAAAGTTAACACATACAAAGCACTTGGAACAGTGCCTGACACATAGTGCACGCTACATAATATCCATCAGGGTCCATTCAGAAAACAGAGGGCATGCAGTTTTCAAACTGGATAGTTTGAGAAACATTTAATAAAATGTACTTACAACAAGAGCAGGGTCAGTGGGATAATGCAGAATCTCCGGGCTAGCAATAGCAGGGAGCTGTTCCCACCCAGACCCAACTAGGCAAAGAGGGGAGCTGCTTCCAGACCCTGAAGACAGAGAGAGAGCTGTGCAGAGAGCAGCCGGAAGGAGCTGTGGGCTTCTGTAGGCGGGTGCACACAATCCATGGCAACCTAGAATAGAGGAAGCCAAGAAATAAATTCCCCAACCTCACTCTTCTTTTGTCTTTCATCTGTGAGTGACTCCCATGGACCGAACGAACTGGAAGCCAGGTGTGATGGTTAATTTTATGAGTCAATTTGACTGGGCCACATGGGGTGCCAGATACTTGGTTCCACATTATTCTGGGTGTGTCAGTGAAGGTGTTTTCAGGTAAGATTAACCTTTAAATCGGTGGACTTTAAGTAAAGCAGATTGCCCTCTATAAGGTAGGGGGCCTCGTCCAATCAGTTGATGGTGGGACTAGAACGAAAGATTGAGCTCGCCCAGAGCCAGAGAGATTTTCTCCAGGAGAAGCCTTTGGACTTGAACTGGAATGTTGGTTTTCCCTGCCTTCACACTCAAACGATACTATCCACATTCCTGGATCTCCATTTTCCCAGCCCACCTCGCTAATTCTAGACTTGTCAGTCTCCATAACTGCCTGGGCTAATTCCTTATAATAAATCTCCTCCTATATATGCATTGGTGGTTTCTCTGGAGAACCCTGACTAATACACCCGGAGACAAAATAGCCCAGTGATGTCATCCTTATAGGTCAATCTCCCAGGGCACAGAGCAGGATGGAGAAGGGGGGAGGGGGAGCTGGATGGCCGATGGACTTTACTCATTTTTCTTTAGCCAGTTTTCAGTTGCCCATGCATCATCAGTTACTGTCTGAATCCTGGGATCCGGATCATTTTTCTCAGCCGTCTGTCTGCTTGACCTGATTTTTTTCTTCTCTGGATACCAAAGGAAACAAAAGGGGAAAACAGATTCTCCCAGGAATCCCCAGTAAACTTTAAGGACTGTCCTACCTACATATTTACATCCCTAGTGACATCTGTTTTTGAGCCAGTTTGCCCAAGAGAAGTGAGCCATACCTATACCATTTACATCCTCCCGATTATATTTCTCTTGCCCAAAAGAGCAGACAGCTGGTCGGACTTACAATGACCTCCAGGGTGGCGGAGTTCTCTCTGAGCCTAACAGCTGATGGCACACACACAGGGCCTGCTGGGAAATGTGACACCGTCCACCATGTACACAGTGGACACCTTTACCATCCGCCAGCAAGAGAATTGCTGCTTCTAAAACCTGGGCAAAGTCCAATTACCTGGCAACAGCGAGGGGTGGGCAATCAGGAGAGAGGAAAGCAAGAGACACACACGTGAGATAAAATGTCCTCGCTCCTTGCCTATGTGAGCCAATTATTTAAACCAAGAAAGGACACACAGTGAAGGTATCCAAGTTCTGAAGTCCAATCTGCCTGTGCTCAGACCTCAGCTTTGCCACGTCCTCCTTCCCCTGTTTTCTGTCGCTGTTTTGGCATCCTAGGGCAGCCAGAACCAAAGACTGCAACTGCATGGCTTAAACAGTAAGGATGCATTTGCCCATGCTGCTGGAGACTAGCCGTCCAAAATCAAAGTGTCGGCAGGGCTGGTTCCTCCTGCGGGCTGTGAGGGAAGGATCTGCTCCAGGCCTCTCTCCTTGGCTTGTAGATGGCTCCCAGGATGTTCTCCCTATACATGTAGCTGTGTCCAGGTCCCCCCCCCCCCTTTTTTTAAGGTCACTGGTCATATTGGATTGGAGCCCACCCTAATGACCGCGTTTTAACTACAGTTGACTTTTGAGAACACAGGTTTGCACTGTGTGGCTCACCTTGACTCCACTCATAAGTGGACCCACACAGTGAAAACCAGCGTTGTTCAAGGGTCCACGGTATTTTTGAACTAAGGCTGGGAACCTTCATATGCAGAGGACTGACTTGAGTTATATGTGGATTTTTTTACTTTGCAGGTGGCCGGAACCACTAACCCCCTCATTGTTCAAGGGTCAACTGTGATTACATTTGCAATGACCCTGTGTCCTAATAAGGTCACAATCTGAAGTTTGGACATTAACCTAAGTCCTGTGTTTGGGGGTACTATAGACTGAATGTTTG
Organism: Myotis lucifugus; assembly: GCF_000147115.1. Lineage (NCBI taxonomy): Eukaryota > Metazoa > Chordata > Mammalia > Chiroptera > Vespertilionidae > Myotis > Myotis lucifugus. The sequence goes on from NW_005872538.1 coordinate 35,580, forward strand.
TATCTCCCCGAAAATGTATATATGTTGAAATCCTACCCCCCAGTGTGATGGTATTAGGAGGCAGGGCCTTTGGGAGGTGGTTAATTCATGAGGGTGGGACCCTCATGAATGGGATGAGTGTCTTTATATAAGAGACACCCCAGAGAGCTCCTTTGTCCCTTCTGCCATGTGAGGACCCAGCAAGAAGACACCATCTGTGGACCAGGAAGTGAGTCCTCACCAGACATCAGATATGCTGGCACCTTGATCTTGGACTTCCGGTCTCCAGAACTGTGAAATAGGAATGTCTGTTGTTTATAAGCCACTCTACCTACGGTGTTCTGTGATAGCAGCCTGAACAGACTGAGACAGGGGAGACACAATTCAACCCACAGCAATGACTTCATCTCAATCTTAGTTTCTTTCCTATAAAATAGGTTAAGAATCTTGAACGGGCTAATCATCTTGATGAGATGATTATAAAATAAGTAAGCACTTTAAGTTGTGTTCAGCATAGGGTGGGTCCTCAAAAAACATCAGGCTAGCAAAAGACCTTCTGAAGACTTCCAGATGGAGCCTGCTGGTGGGAGGGACATGGAGAAAAGCCTGCTGCTAGAGCAAGTAGGGCTAACTCATTGCAATAAACTTTATTGAAATGTTTATTACCCTAGGATACAATGCACCCATCTGAAGTGTACAGTGTGGTACACTTAAGTGTACGGAGTTTTGACTAATGTATACACCATGTAACCACCACTACCATCAAGATTCAGAATATTTCCATCACCACAAAAGGTCCCTCATGCCACTTGCAGTGAACACCCCATCCCTGTCCCCAGACAACCGCTGATATGTTCACTGTCACCGTGGATTAAATTCACTTATTCTATAATTCTATAGAAACAAACCCATACAGTATGGCCTCTTTTGTGTCTGGCTCCTTTCACTCGACACAATGCTTTTGAAATTTGTCTATGTTGGTCTGTTTATTAGTTTCTGTTCCTTTCTATTATATTTCATTGTATGAATAGACCACAGTTTGTCCCCTCCCCTGGTGTGTTGCCTGTGAATAAAGCTTCTATGAACGTTCATGTACAAGCCTTTGTGTGGACACGTATTTTCATTTATCCTGGGCAAACACCCAGGAGTGGTATGGCCGGATCATCTGTTGTTTAACTCCGAAAGAAGCTACTAGATTGTTTTCCACCAGCTGTGGGCATGTCACTCCCAGCCTCACCAGCACTTGGTACAGTCCATTTGTCCTTTTGATGGTAGCCATTCTAGTAGGTGTGTAGTCAAATCTCCTTGGGGTTTTCATTTTCTAATGGTTAATGATGTCATACACATATACCTGCACTCGTAAGCTCTAAAGAAATAAAGGGGTGCACAAAATTCAAAGAAGGGAGAGTTGAGAGTCATGTTACCGGAAAGGGGACCTGGCCCAGAGCAGGCCTGCCTGAGGCCGGCCGGTAGTGTGTGGGTTCTTGACTTTGTACAGGAAAGATTTCATAACACGGGTCCAGGTCATTTTGAGCGTACATTTATTAAAGCTGGGGACAGTAAAACACAGAAGGGCCTAGGACAGAAGAAGCAACAGGAGAGAGCAAAGGTGTGGCTGCTGTCGGCTCACTGGAAAGTCAGAGAAAAGGGGGCCTTGGAGGCAGGTTCAAGGGGTTAGACCGGGATGAGCTGCCACTGCCATTGCTCCCCTGGTTGTAAGTCAGGGGGGGTCCCTTAGAGTTTAGCAGATGCCTGCCTGTGGGAGAGGAGGAAGGGGAGGCGCAGGTGGGATCCTGGAAGGGAGAGCAAGCCCTGGGTCCTTAGTCTTGAGGGTTTAAAAGTCTGGGAGTTTGGGGGAGATCCTAGGGGAGGGTCTCAATAGAACATTCACCAGCTTCTCCAGGTGTGCCCTTTCAGGATCATGGTCTCCACTCATTGGTAGATGCCAGGGCAAGGGGTCTGAACCACATGACCAGCAACATGCCAGGGGAGGAAAGGCCACCATGGGGGCAAAGTCCAGCACCAGTTTTGCCTGTTGCTAAGGAACCTGGGGCTTTCTTCCCTGGTGACCTTATGTATCTGGCTGTAAATTGCCTGGCCAGTTTGTTCAGCTATCAGTGTCGGTTTCCCCATTCCACTTGCCAAGGAATTTTCCCAGCCTCTTACCAACCTGCCTCAAGTCAGGAGGTAGGCATGCAAGATGGTACCGCGAAAGATTGTAGAGCATAAGGGGGGAATGTACTGGGAGGTTTTACTGACCCTACAGGGCAAGAGATGAGACTTCATGTCCTTGGGGACTAGGTGGTGACGAGGCATTGGCATTCTCTACACAGAGCTGGGACTCTGGTAGGCTCACACCTGAGGGAATGGGCACTAGGAAAAGTTTCTGCCAGCTCAGGGAGACTACAGGAAGATTGTACATTTTAAAACATTTTTTATAATATCCAGTGTGGGCTAGGATATTATAGGGAAAACAGGCATTAATTTATGCTGTGATGGGCATAAACATTGTTAAAAACTTTTGAGAGGGCAAAGTTATATCAATCTTACTAGCATCCATATTATTTAAAATCTAAACATGATGCTATTATTTATTTGGAATTTTTCAGAAGTATGTAATAGAAACTAAAGGTAGTTTAAGCAAAATGATGGTGATGATGATGATAGATGGGAAGGGATGTGTCATACCTAAGATAATACAAGATAAAGTGTCAAATGGGCCTCATAGGATGTAGGGCCAGTCATCAAAAAATCATCAGAGCCCTAGCCAGTTTGGCTCAGTGGATAGAGCGTCGGCCTGCAGACCAAAGGGTCCGGGTTCAATTCCGGTCAAAGGCTCGTACCTTGGTTGCAGGCTCCTCCTCAGATCGGGGCCTGGTTGGTGCTTGTGCAGGAAGCAACCAATTGATGTGTTTCTCTCACATCAGTGTTTCTCTTTGTCTTTCCCTCTCTCAACATCTACACATTGGCTTCGATTTTCCTGCTCTGCATCCATCCACATATTCATGCTCAAATATTCATTGAGCAACTACCACATGATGGCAAAATATATAGCACTGTGGTCACCTTTGTGACAGGCAGGCCTAGCTCTGCTTCTTTCTGACTATGTGCTCTTGGGCACTGTTTTTAATCTCTCTAGTCTCAGTTTTCTTATCTGTAAAATGGGAATAATCATGGGAGTTGGATATAGGGCTGGTGTGAGAAAATGAGATAATAAATGCATAGTGCCTGGAAGACAGTAAGCACTCAATATGGTTAGTTATTATTAGTTTCTTGCACTCAGTATGTTGGGAATAAATTAAGAGTGATCCCCTTCCCATTGTGCTTACAATCAAGAGAACATCCTAGGTTAAACCAAAGAAACTTTTAGTCTCAATTCCAAAGGAGAGTAAAGGCTCTGAAACAGCCAGTTGGGGTGAGGTGCTCTTTCCAATCCAATCAATTATGGCTGGGGAAGGAAGGAGGGAGAAGCAATCACATTGTATGACATGGCTTTCTGGCCTGTTTCTTTGGATGGGAGAAGGGTGGAGAGAGGTCATTGCACTACATATAGACAAGTAGATACTCCAAAAGGTGTCCACTACAATAACCAGTATCTCAACCCTTCATTTCCAACGTTAGCTCAAACCTCGAGAGACGATTTCACAAATGCTCAGAAAAGCCTTCCGTCAGTTACCTATTGCCAAGATAATGCTGCGTAACAAATAAGCACAACAACAACAAGTGGCATACCACAGGAAGTTTGTTGCTTGTACGTTTGGAGTCAGTGGAGAATCAGTTTTGCTGATCTAAGCTAGACTTGCTCACAAGTCTGGTGGTTGGCTGGCTGCCCTTGGGATGACAAGGGCAACTTGTTTACACTCCACATGTCTCTCATCCTCCAGCATTCTAGCCCAGGCCCATTCTCATGGTGATGACAGTGCTGCAAGGGCAAGTAAGCCCAGTCGCATAGGCACCTTCCAAGCATTTTCTTACCAACACTAAGGGCCCAGTGCACAAATTCATGCACTTTGAAAGGAACTGTGGGATGCAAGGCTGTGGTAGACACAGGCCCATCCTCCACGCCCCCGCCTGGCCCTTCCCGCCGCGGCCCCCGGCCCCCTGTCTGCCAGCAGCCCCACTCCTACTGACAGCACCAGCCCCATTCGAACCCGCTGATGGTGGGGAGCCTTTGGGGCCGGTGCCAGCAGCAGGTGCAAGCGGCGGCTGCTGCCCCGATCGCCCCTCAGGAGCAGGGGGAAGTGGAGAAGCCCTCAGGGGTGATCAGGGCCGGCAGCCGCCGCTCGCACCACTGATGGCACCAAGTGATTGGTACTGGAGCCGTGCACCAGCTGCAGGTGTGAGCGGGACTGGCACTGGCAGTGAGTGTGAGCGGCAGCTCTGGCGCTGGCAGCAGGTGCGAGTGCTGGGCAGGACCACGGCGCACAGGAGCAAAGAATTTTCAGTAACCACCAGAGGCTTGCCCCGATGACAGCAACTGGCGCCCACCTTTGTCTGGAGCCCCCGCTCACCTGCTCCACCATCTTGCCTCAGCCATCACCCGCCATGTTCCGCACATGCCCCCTGGTGGTCAGCGCACATCATAGCGACCGGTTGTTCGGTTGTTCCAGTTTTCTGCCGTTCAGGCTATTTGCATATTAGCCTTTTATTATATAGGATTCCATTGACCCAAAGCAAGTCGCGTGGCCAAGCCTGCAGTCAGAGTGATAGTGTGCTACAGAGTTAATGGCAAAAGGTGTAGATAGAGGGAGGGGTGAAGAACTGAACCATGTTGGCAATCACCACAAGCATCGTTTGTAAGAGGGGGGAAATTTGAAGTGACCTAAATGTCCATCAACAGAAAATAAATAAATTATGCCACAATATGGAATGACATCTGTATTAGTTTCCTATTGCTGTGCTAACAAATGACCACAAACTTAGTGGTTTAAAAACACAAAAATATTGTCTGAAATGGGTTCCACTGATCTGAAACCAAAGTGGGGGCAAAGCTGCGCTTCTTTCTGGATGCTCTAGAAGAGAATCTATGCTCTTATCTTTTCCAGCTTCTAGAAATGCATTCCTTGCCTTTCTGGGCTCGTGGCCTCTTCCTCCGTTTTCGCATTGCTTTCTATCTCTGATCTCCTGCCTCCTTCTTCGAAAGACCTCTGTGATTACATTGGGTGCACCTGGATGCTCCAAGTTAATCTATCCATCTCAAGATCCTTAATCACACCTGCAAAGTTCCTTTTCCACATAAGGTAACATTCACAGGTTACCATAGCACCCTCTTCAGTCATAAAATAAATGCAGTAAAATCCCAAGATATCCAATAAATCTTGCCAAGTAAGGTAAAGCAGATAATAGAACAGTGTGTACAATATGTTCTAACTTTCAAAAATTAAACATTGGGCATCTTGCATATTTTTTAGATAAAGGTTTGAGAGGGATTCTTTACAAAATCACTGATATTGGGGAGCTCTTGGGGAAGAGATAGTGGGAGATCTTCCCCTTTATTTTATGCATTTCTGAAAGTGTACTTTTTTTCTTTCCAAGGCCATATAAACTTCCCACAAGTTATAAAAAATGCCAAAATGGCCCTGAACAGGTTTTGGCTCCAGTGGATAGGAGGCGTCGGGCCTTGTTGGACTTGGAAGGGCCCCAGGGTTCCGATTCCAGTCAAAGG
>NW_005872538.1:44510-45613 GCF_000147115.1 Myotis lucifugus
AGTGGGTTTGGGGTGAAAGTAGAGAATGGGGTAGAGTTGTAAAGGGCAGACATCTCTCAAAACAGTTGGCTGAAAAAATGAATAATCGTGCCTGATTGCTACAGGTCGTTATGGCAACCAACTAAGACAATGATGGAGAATGCTCTTTTTTTAAAGGACCTGTTTTTACTGAGATATAATTGATCTGCGGTCAAATTCCGCCTTTATTAGTGTTCAGTTCTACAAGGTTTGATAAATGCATACAGTTGTGGAACCATCACCCAAATCAAGATATAAAACAGATCCATCACCCCAATCAATTAACCCCTTCCCTAAGTTTCAGCCCATAGCAATCATTATTCTATTTCTGTCCCTATAGTTTTTGCCTCCCCTAGAAAGTCATATAAATGGAAATATACAGCGTATAGTCATTTGAATCTGACTTCTTCCACTCAGCAAAAATGCATTTGCGATTCATTCATGTTGCTATGTCTATCAATATTTCATTCTTTTTCTATTACTGAATAATATCCTACTGTATGTGCAGGCACTTTGAAAAAATGTGAAATGCTATAGAAAATCATAAAAACTTATCCTTGGCAAAATATGTACGTGTAGGAGGAGGAGTGTGTCTTAGTTTGGGCTCCTTCAGAGGGAAAATCTTAACAATCGGCTTCTTCTAGCTGGTTTGAGCTGGAACCCATTGCAGACAAGTAGTTTATTCTAGAGGCGGTTCCAGGACACCTGGGGAGGAGGGGATGGAGAGTGAGAGAGGGGAGGCAGGCAGCTGGTACAGAGCGTGTTCAGCAAGGGTGACCACAGTGGACAACTGGAACTCAGTCCTGCTGGGACTTCTGGGAAGTAGCTTGGAATACAGCCCTCAGTCTTGTCCGACTGAGGGGTGACGGGGCTGGATTATTTGTCTACCACCTTCTACTACTCACTGGTTGATGGCTCAGTGGATAGAGCGTCGGCCTGCAGACCACTCCTGGAGGGCATTCTTTCCCAGGCATCTCTGGTCTGATTCCATAGATCACTTTGGGTGCCCCAAAGGCCAGAGAAAGTTCTCAGTACATGAATGCAGGTGCTGATCACTGGGATTTGGACCAGGACGTGATGACTAA
>NW_005872538.1:46158-60193 GCF_000147115.1 Myotis lucifugus
GTGTTCATGTCGCTATTTATCTGTCTCTTTGGAAAAACAGGGTGTCATTTTCCATTTCCCCCCCGCCTTGCTGTGCCTACCTCTAACCATTGCCTAGCAGCCTGTTTGTTTATATTCATTTTCATACGTATCTTCCATGAACTTCATATTACTCCAAATCTTCACAAATACATCATTTTACTTAATCTGATGGTAACACTAGGAGAATGACAGCGACCTCCGTGCCTCTTAGTCATTTTACAGATGAGAAAAATGAGGCTCCAACTTCTTAAAAATCACTTACGTTTCCACTGCATCCTTTAGATGCTTCTGGTTTTGAATAAGTAAAATTTCAAATGGAACTGAACATAAAGAGAATTATTGGCTGCCATGGACTGAATCGTGTCCCCCTAAACTTCATATGTTGAAGCCCTAATCCCCAATGTGACTATATTTAGAGATAAGGCTTTGAGAAGGTAATTAAAGTTAAGTGAACTCAAAAGGGTGGGGTCTTAATTCTACAGGGCTGAGTCCTTATAAGAAGAGGAGAGAAAGGTCACTCAATCTCTATGTGCATGAACCGTGGAAAGGCCCTGTGAGGATACAGCAAGAAGGAGGCCATCTGAGAACTAGAAATAGAGCCCTCACCAGAAACCTAATCAACTGGAACCTTGATCTTGGACTTCTAGCCTTCAGAACTGTAAGAAATAAATGTCTGTTGTTGAAATCACTCAGTCGATGGTATTTTGTTATAGTAGCCCAAACAGACACAGTAAATATAAATGAAAGAACAATGGGTTTTCAAGAAAGGCTTGGTATACTGGCTCAATGACGTCATCAATGGCTTAGTTTCTTTCCACCTCTCTGCTCTGCCCTCCATGGTGTTGTTTTCAGCCCCTGGTTGGCCATCCCTGCGGTCACCAATGGCTGCCAGCTGCCCTGTTGCTTCAGGCTTCCTGTTCAAAACCAGAGAGGGTCATAGGAAGTCTGTCCTTAGATTCACTCGATGGGCTCAGCCTACATCACATGACCACCTCTGAGCCAATGACTATTGGTAGGTAGATGGAGCCCACTGATTGGACTAAACTGGGTCACATGTTCTACCCAGGCGCTAAGCGGGAAGTCAGATTTCTCTAGAAATAAATGGAAACCCAAGTCAAAAGTAGTGAGAAAGGAAAAATAATGGAAGGAATGCATGGAAGTAATATGTACAGGTCTGATTGGGCTACTATAGCAAAATATCACAGACTAGGTGGCTTAAATAACAGGAATTTATTTTCTCACATTTCCAAAGGCTGGAAGTTCAAGGTCAGATGTTGTCAGGTTTGGTTTCTCCTCGGCTTGCAGATGGCCATGCTCTCTGTGTCCTCACTAGGCCTTTATTCTGTGTATGTGCACCCTGGTGGCTCCTCCTCTTCTTATAAGGACACAAGTCCTATAGGATTAGGGCTCCATCCTTATTGCCTCATTTAACCTTAATTACTTCCTTAAAGACCCCCATCTACACATGCAGTCAGTGCTTCAACATATGAATTTGTGGGGAGGGGACACAATTCAGTTCATCACAGTGCGCTAGTCATCTATAGGTACCAGCACCTGAGTAAGAGGGGCTTACGTATGTAGGACTTTAATTTTCTCACATAACAAGGAGTGTGGAAGTAGGTCACAGTTCTAGTGTGCACGGGAGGTAACCAGCCATGTGTCCCACTTGACCATCAGCGTGAGAGCCAGGACCAGGACGAAGTCCTCTACTCCCAGCCAGTGCCCTTGCCATTTTGCTTTCAGTCTTGACAGATTTCAGAATGGACAACTAATCAGGATTAAATGTCAAGAAAATATTCTTGCCCTGGCTGGTTTTGATCAGTGGTTAGAATGTTGACTGCAGACCAAAGGGTCTCGGGTTCAATTCCCAGTCAAGGGCACGTACCTGGGTTGAAGGTTCGATCCCCAGCCCCCGTCAGGGTGCATGGGGGAGGCAATCTCTCTCCCCCACTTCCTTCCACTCTCTCTAAAAATCAATGGTAAAAAATATCCTCAGGTGAAGATTAACCAAAATATATATATATTCTTTAAAATGTGTGGTTTTCCTCCCATCTTCCTAAACTATGGTCCTCAGAAGCATTTTGTGAACCTCCTAAAACCCTCTCAGGGACCCATGCATCAGTGATGTGCTAGAGCCAGCTCAAACCAGCTAGAAGAAGCCGATTGTTAAAATTTTCCGGAATTGTTGTGAGCCACTTAAGAAGCTTGAAATTGGTCATGGAAGAAGTATTTATACCGCAGAAAGAAGTATTTATACCACAAAGAGCTCAGAGCTCTTTCTTTTTTTCTTTCTTCCTTTCTTTTTTTCTGGAGAGACTGTTGTTCAACATTTACCAGCACACCACTGTTGGTGATAATATTAAGGTGTTATTTTCCTCTTTCTCTGCCTTGTCATTTGCACTGTTGCTACAACAGTGGGAATCATAGTGGTATCACCACACTGTATGACTAGTCATATTCCTCATCTTCACTCACTTGTAGCAAGGAAAAACAGGAAGAAAAAAAGGGTAGCTTTGTTTAAGAATGTCCTCAGTTAACAACGGTTGACAAGGATGTGCAGAAATTAGAACTCTCACACACTGTTGGTGGAAATGTAAAAGAGTGCAGCCACTGTGGAAAACAGAATGGAAGCCCCTCGAACATTTAAATAGAACTGCCATAGAACCCCGCAATTCTACTTCTGGGCATACCCAAAAGAATCTAAAACAAGAACTTGAATAGCTGTTGGTACAGTCATTTTCATAGCAGCATTATTCACCATAGCCAAGAGCAACCTAAATATCAATCAACCAATGAATGGATAAACAAAAGGTGGTACATACTAGTACCTACTATGACATATTTATTATTCAGCCTTTAAAAAAATGAGGCAATTCTGGCACATGCTCCAACATGGGTGAACCTTGAGGACATTATACTAAGTGAAATAAGCCAGTCACAAAAAGTGCTGGTAATATTCTATACCGTACCTTAGATGGTGGTCACATAGATTGTTACACATGTAAAAACTCATTGAGCGCCCTAACTGGTTTGGCTCAGTGGATAGAGCATCGGCCTGAGGACTCAAGGGTCCCGGGTTCGATTCCGGCCAAGGGCATGTACCTTGGCTGTGGGCATATCCCCAGTAGGGGGTGTGCAGGAGGCAGCTGATCAATGTTTCTCTCTCATCGATGTTTCTAACTCTCTATCCCTCTCCCTTCCTCTCTGTAAAAAATCAATAAAATATATTTTTTTAAAAAACTCACTGAGCTGTCCACTTAAGATTTGTTTAAGCTTACTGAAGAAAGAGAGCTTAGTCACTGTGAAGGCCGCTGGGGAAAGACAACAATCACAGGCGGTTAGTCACTCCTCAAGAATAGAAACCAGAAATAAAAATCAAGCATCTGTACATTTTTCTCAGTGAATTAAATCCGTCACAAAAAGACCAACCCTGTATCATTCCACTTACATGAGGTAGAACAGTCAAATTCATAGAGACAGGAAGGAGAACGGTGGTTGTCAGGGTTTGGGGCAGAGGGAGTGGGGAGTGAGTGTTTAATGGGGACAGTTTCAGTTTGGGGAGATGAAAGGAGTTCTGGGGGTGGAAAGTGGTGATGGCTGCACAATAATGTGACTCTACTTAACACCACTGAGCTTCCACTTCAAAATGATTAAGATGGTACATTTTATGTCACATGGATAGTACCGCAATTTAAAAAATGGAAAAAATTTTGAGCATCTCAACTACTATCTCTTTGCTCTGAATACATTGCTTTCTTCATGCTTCCTGGGGAATTTTAGTATTTGGTTCACCTTGCTGAACGTGTTCCTGATGCCCTTCTCTCCCCTAGGACAGTCATTACCTAACCTTAGGGGCTGGTTGTCTCTTCTGCCTGGAGGGCTCCCACAACAACCCCGGAGTATTTCTCGGAATCATGGGGTTGTCTTTCCAGTGGCAGAACACCATGGAATTTCAGCATCACACCATCCTGTCTAATAAAGAGCTAATATGCTAATTAGACTGAACAGCAGAAAGACCATCCAGGCATCCTTCCGGACGACTGTCCAGATGACCTTCTGGACGAAGCCGGGGCTATGAGGGCCGGCGGAGGCTGCGAGGAGCTGTGGGGGCTGAGCCCCTTGCACGAATTCCGTGCATCGGGCCTCTAGTTAAGAAATAAAAGAGCAAGAAGCACTTCACTTAGCAGTGATCAGCCCAGGGACACATCTACTTCTAAAAGGCCACCAATGCAGACATCTGGTCTCAATTTAGGAAGCCAATTGGCCATAGCTGGAACATCTCCCTTCCGGATCATGGAGCTATCTGAGTGACACCTCCCCCGCAAGGACACAGACATAAAGGGTACATAAGCAGGGTAGCTCTGGGGTTGGGGGAGGGGAGTTTTCTTTTTTAACAATATTTCTTCATTATAGAAGCTGTCTTAGTCCATTCAGGCTGCTATAACAGAATACCACAGACTGGGTGGCTTATAAACAGCAGACATTTATTTCTCACAGTTCCCGAGGCTGGAAGTCCAAAATCAAGGTACCAACCCACTTCCTGTTCATAAACAGACAACTTCCTGCTGTGTCTTCACATGGTAGAAGGGACATGGGAGCAATATGGTGCCTTTTATAAGGACACTGAACCTATTCGTGAGGGCTCCACCCCATGACCTAATCACCTCCCAAAGGTCCCACTTCCAAAATGCCAGCACTTTGGAAATTAGGTTTCAACATATGAATTTTGGAGGGACATAACATTCAGCCTATAACAGAAGCAATAGTACACATCAGTTAAAAACTTATGTTTCAATTTGGCTAGGACATGGTACCCAGTTGTTTGATCAAACACTAGTCTAGATGTTGCTGTGAAGGTGTTTTGTAGATGTGATTAACATTTAAATCAGTAGACTTTGAATAAAGAATAATTGATAATGTGGGTAGGTTTCATCCAATCAGTTGAAGGCTGTAAGAGCAAAGACTGAGGTTTCCTGGACAAGAAAGAATTCTGCCTCAAGGTCTAATGTAAAAATCCTGTCTGGCCCTAGCTAGTTTGGCTCAGTGAATAGAGAGTCAGCCTGGGCACTGAAGGGTCCTGGGTTCAATTCCGGTCAAGGGCACATGCCTGAGTTGTGGGCTCAATCCCCAGTTGGGGGGCGTGCAGGAGGCAGCTGATCAATAATTCTTTCTCATCATTGATGTTTCTCTCTCTCTCCCTTCCTCTCTGAAATCAATAAAAATACATTTTTTTAAAAATCCTGTCTGAATTTCCCACCTGCCAATGTGTCCTACAGATTTCAGACTCAAGGACACGATTTAAACTCTTGCTTGAGTCTCTCATCCTTCTTGAGCCAGCAGCCATGTTATTATCATGGCAAGTGCCAGGGTTGCAAGAGGGGCGAGTAGAGCAGTAACTCTGCCCATTCTAGAGAGAGGTTCTGCAAAGTTACGTGACAAAGAGTGCACAAGTAAAAACATGATGGTGTTCATTAGAGTCTGGCCAGTAAAACAGAAAGAACACCAGAGCTTACAAACAGAGTTAAATACAGGAATTGGTCCTTTGGGTGATGGGAAAACTAAGAAGCTAAATGGGGACCAAAGAGACAACTCAAAGGTTAGAAACAGCAGTAATTGGCTACCACTCTTAGGGCTAGAGGGACTGTTTCCCAGAGACCAGAAACAGGGCTGCTCTATGAGAGCTGGAGCCACATGGGTTGCCCAGCAAGAGCTGGGACAAAAGAAAGGGGTGTACAGGGGGACCTGAAAGCCTGGAGGAGACACCACCACTGCTGTGGAGAAGCCACAGACCAGAGGGAAAAAGAGGAGATCGACCATGATTCCTCCCCTGTCCAGCTCTCCAGTCTTAATACCACTGCCTCCCATTGACCAACCTTTTCTGGCAAGGGATTCTGGGAAATGTAGTTCCCTGTGACACTGGGCAGAGGGAGGAAGGAATGAATCTCAAGGAAAACAAGCATTTGACCGTAGGACCAAAGTTTGAAAACAATAAAAGAAGTAAGAAACGTGTGTTCTATAAGATAAAAAATTATATACATATGACCAAACATATATGTATGGACAGGGAAGTAGGACACCAAATTGATAACTATGGCATAACTGAAATAGCATTGCCAGCTGAGTCACATTAGCTGGAACTGGACTCATTTCTCTGCGCTTTAATATTCTTTCCTGATAAAATTTACATTGTTGGCTGGGTGTTCAACAAAATCCACCCTCCTTTTCCTCATTCCCTCCTGAGCCAAGGACTACACTTCCCAGTCTTCCTTGCAGTAAGACTGGTCATGTGACTGATACTCTACAATAGAGCAGATGTGACTCTGCCACTTCTGAATTGAGATGTTTAAGAAGCCGGGTGTCCCCTCTATGCTCTCTCCCTAGCTTTGTTGGCCTGGAATAGCACCAAGTAGAGCCACCTGGGAAGTCACAAGTGGAAGACGGCAAAGCTACCATCAGCTGGGCCCCTGAATGATCACATGGAAGACAGCTGCCCACCCTCCTGGAACAAGAAATAAGTTGTCATTTTATTTGAGCCATTGCCACTTGGGCTATCTTTGTTAAATCAATTTATTATTTACTTTAACACACTGAAGCAGAAACATGAAAAGTGTTAACTTTTGTTTCACAATTTACATAGCAGAGTTCTTATCCTTTTTATAGTTCTACTAGAGGCCCCATGAACGAAATTTGTGCGAGGGGCTCAGCCCTCTCAGCTGTGGTGCCTGCCCTCAGCCCCCCAGCCCTGGCTTCGTCCGGAAGGTCCTCTGGCTGTCCGGTCTAATTAGCATATTACGCTTTTATTATTATAGATAGAATTTCTGTTACAATTTTTTTCCTCTCTGAGGAATTGGGAATAGCCAGATATCCTGTCACCCACACCTCATAGCCATGACTTGATGCTAATTTGTGATTTCCCACATGGGTCTATCAAGAAGCAGTGTAGAGCAGTAGGTAGAGGCCTGGCCTCTGGAATCGGGCTACCTGCATTGAAACTCCAGTCCACTACTACTTATTAGTTGTGTGACCTTGGACTAGTTACTCAAAATCGCTGCACCTATTTCTTCATCTATTAAAAGTATATAATGACAGTACATGCAGCTAGTCCTCATTACTTGCAGATCCCATAAGTGGGGCCTTGACTTATGAGTCTAATTCGTTCAGTGATGGAGCTCGTAACTCAAATTACTCGTATGTCAAATCAATTGTGAACGAGTGAGACACATGATGCTGGGCTGATGTTGTGGCATTCACTGTGATGTTTGCTGCGCCAACTAGCGGTGGGATATCTGAAGCTGGCTCGTAACCCGAATTTTAGGTCGCAACTCAAAGCAAAAAATCCGCCGAGAGAGGCTCGTATCTCAAAAAAACTCGTTAGTCGGGACACTCGTAAGTCAAGGCCCCACTGTATTTGCAAAATGGCCTAGCTAAAATTCATTTGCAACTCCCAAGGCAAAACCATGGCGCTTTGGTGTTCGTTCCTGACCATGCGCAGAGCAGTAGGAAATTTGAGTTGCCCCAGCTCATGGCAAACAAGACCACACTCTGCCTTTTTGTTTCAGTCTCATACAGAGATGCCCAGGGGTGTGCAAGAAGCTCCGGCTTTTGAATCCAACCTTGGCACCTGTTAGTGGCATGGCCTCGGGCAAGTAACTTGACTCTTTTGAGCCTCATGTCTCTTTTGTAAAGTAAAGAAAATAGAATCTGCCAGGATTTAAGATTATAATCCATGTGTAGGTAGAGGTAGGTAGGTGGCAGCATGGATGGATGGATATGTTTCCCAACGAGCAACAGTTCAGAATTTACTTATTCCGTGTTTGAGTGAATTTATAGAACATAACTACTGCAAATAACAAGCCTCAGCTATACTTCATAGTATCGTGAAGGCTGAGTTAATATATATAAAGTACTTAGAAGTAAATGCAAGCGTAAGTGTTATTGTACGCATTCAATGAGGAAAAAGAAATAAAAGCACTTGGCACCTGGCAAAGACCCAATGCATTTTAATATCCTTCTTTAGTCCTTGAGCGTATGTCTGACTTCCCCTCTGCTCATCACAGTACTAAGCATGACGCTTTGTCTTCAGTTGGGTCCTTCAGAGCAGAGCCTGAGACAAGGATTCAAGGCCAAGCAGTTTACTGAGCGGTGGACCCAGGATGCACTAGGAGGGACAGGAAACAGGAAAAGGGAGGCAGCCATGCAGGTGTAAATACGAACGGCCACTTTGAAATGAAGCCAGAGCTGCCATTCCAGAGGAGCTGCCTCCCCCGTCCTATACCTCAAACCTTGGGATGTTAAAAACGGGGCAAAATAACCTGTGGACTGGGCCTAGGACAGTGGTTCTCAACCTTCTGGCCCTTTAATACAGTTCCACATGTTGTGACCCAACCATAAAATTATTTTTGTTGCTACTTCATAACTGTAATGTTGCTACTGTTATGAATCGTAATGTAAATATCTGATATGCAGGATGGTCTTAGGCAACCCCTGTGAAAGGGTCGTTCGACCGCCAAAGGGGTCGCGACCCACAGGTTGAGAACCGCTGGCCTAGGACAACCTTGTGTCCCAAAGAACTGTTTGCAAAGGCAACCGAAAAAGCAGTTATTGTGACTACCGGACGGATGACTGCTGGACTACAAATTTAAAACATGGTTTAGAATTAACATCGCTATGTTATGTTATCTGCACCAATGAAAATGCACTCCTGCTATTTATGTAATTGCCCTCTTCCATTTCTTATAAATACCCCATGCCTTTGACTCCTAATCAAAACATTATTTGGGCTCCTGCCTGAATTAATGATTTTTTTGAATAACTATTCCTATTGATCTCAATAAATTCTGTTGCCTCTCACTTTGAAAAACCCTTTTTAAAATATATATACTTTTATTGATTTCAGAGAGGAAGGGAGAGGGTGGGAGAGATAGAAACATCAATGATGAGAGAGAATCATTGACTGGCTGCCTCCTGCATGCCCCACACTGGGGATGGAGCCCACAACGCAGGCATGTGCCCTGACTGGGAATTGAACCATGACCTCTTGGTTCATAGGTCGATGCTCAACCACTGTGCCACACCGGCTGGGCTAAAAAGCCCTTTTTATTCTTATGCTAACACAGGTATATCAATGAGCAGGGCTGATTTCACTAAGAAACTTTGGGAGACAGTGCAGAAACATACCTCAGAGTTATTACACTAGAGGGGTGAGGGGGTATTTATCCTCAGATCCCATGTATCACTGGAGGGCACATGGGTGTGTATACGGCCCCTCACATGTCTAACCAGTCCCAAGTGTGATCAGTGAGGGTTCCTGCATCCAGAGAGAGCCCTCGGACAGAGTCAAAGTTGGGGACATAAGAAGCCATTGATATGTATAGGATAGCTGAAGGACAAGAATACATAGACACCCTGATCAGTGTGGCCCAGTTGGTTGGAATGTCGTCTAGTAAACCAGAAGGTGGCAGGTTTGATTCCTGGTCAGGGCACATGCCCAGGTTTCGAGTTCTGTCTCCCATTGGGGTGTGTGTGGGAGGCAACCAATGGATGTTTCTCTCTTACATTGATGTTTCTCTCTCTCTCTCTCTCAAATCAATAAAAACATTTTTAAAAAAAGAATATATGGACAGTCTATCCACATCGTCAGTACTCAATAAATATCTGTTGACTGGGGGTTCATTGCACAGGCCTTCTTTGCACCTTGTAAAAGCACAGGTCCACAATGTTAGCGACAGTATGACTAGAGTCTTTTTCCATCAAAATCAATAAATTCATAATCAATCTTACATTGAGCAGTTAAGAAATTAGAGGCTTTGCAGCTTGGGGTGGGAGCACATGGCCTACAGTTTCACCTGGGAGGCTAGTTGTGTCTGAGCGGTGCATGTGTGTGTGTGTGTGTGTGTGTGTGTGTGTATGTTTGTGTATGTGTGTGTGTGTTTGACATGCTTGTTATGGAGGCTTATCCCGTGTATAAATTTGTAGAACCATCATCACAATCCACACACAGAACTATTCCATCTCCAGGAAAGAACTCACTCACGCTAACTCTGGGAATGATACAGCACCCCCTTTCCTGAACCCTTGGCAACCACTGATCTGTTCATCTCAATAATTTTGTCATTTCAAGACTGTTACATAAATGGGATGATACCACAGGTAACCTTTTGAGTTTGGCTTGTGTCACTCTGTGTAAACCCTTGAGATCTATCCAAATCATTCTGAGTACCTGAAGTTTGTTCATTTTTATTGCTGACTAGGTTCCCACCTGGGGGGTGCTTGCTAATCTTAGACACAACCCTGCAAAGGCACACACAGCCTGCATGGGGATTACCGCCTCCCTGCTCAAAACTGTTAGCCTAGCCCGGCCGGTGTGGCTCAGTGGTTGAGCATCGACCCATGAACCAGGTCTGAGTTTGATTCCCAGTCAGGACACATGCTCTGGTTGCGGCTCAATCTCCAGTAGGGTGCGTGCAGGAGGCAGCCGATTGATGATTCTCTCCCATCATAGATGTTTCCATCTCTCTCTCCTTCTCCCTTCCTCTCTCTGAAATCAATAAAAACATATTTTTAAAAACTGTTGGCCTATAGCTACAGTGTTTCTAATAGGGGTGTGTCATACTAGGTGGTGGGAAAGCAGGGAGGAGGGAAAAACAAAAACCACTGCTTGTTTTCATTGCTTCCCTCACCCCATTGGTGAGGGAGAGATTCCCACCCCGGGGTCATGGGGATGGCCAGATGCACAGCACCCAACACTGGACACGTGAGATTAACAGCCATTTATCGGTCACATGTACTCACAGCCTGAGGGAAGGGGGAGGCTCCATGCCAGATGGGGCCACATGGGGATTGCACTCCGGAACACAGTGAACAAACAGGCTGTGCAGGCGGGCTTAGCAGCAACCAGAGGGTGAGGTGTCCCTTGGTTCCAAGGGGAGCGTGTGATTGGCTTGTTGGAGTCATTCCAAGGGCTGACAGGAAGTGAAACCCACTGCTCAGGGAGAAGCAGGCGTCGCACCCAATCTGTCCGATAAGGAAGGTTGTTTGGCAAGGGAGCCGCGTGAGGAGGGGAGCTGTGAGGCCTCTTGGTTTCGCCAGATGTCAGCAGCACATAATACTGAGCCTTCTTTTTAGACTGCGTTGCTTCATGGCAATCCTTTTGAGGCTTTATTGTGGAGCGACAGAAAGGAAAGGTAGAAATATTTCCCCTATAGGCTTTATTCATAGTCACTGGGAGTTGCACAGAATAAGTATAAGGTGTGTGTGGGGGGGGGGGGGTGTTTGTTTGTTTGTTTTCTTGTCCTGGGGAACTATACTCCTATTGAAGTAACAGGAAGTCAAGAGAACTTTAACCTCGCCACCATGGAGACCAC
The DNA here is from genome assembly GCF_000147115.1 of Myotis lucifugus. Classification (NCBI taxonomy): domain Eukaryota; kingdom Metazoa; phylum Chordata; class Mammalia; order Chiroptera; family Vespertilionidae; genus Myotis; species Myotis lucifugus. The sequence continues at coordinate 57,543 of NW_005872538.1, forward strand.
ACTTCTCACTCAAGGAGAAAGGGGGCGTTTACATGAGGATTTCCTGAGGGGATAAGGCACCTGGCCATTGGCAATTCCAGATACTTGATTAACAGGCAGGAGATCATGGAAACTTTCTGGAACTGACAAGCCGAGAAAGGGAAGCTTAGGGTCTGGGCTATTGTGATTTATAAGAAATACTGAGTGCCCCCCGAAAATGTATATACACTTTAACAGCTAATAACTCATTTAATTTTGAAAATGAACTGTATGTTAATAAACACTGACTTTATAATCATTCAAAGTGTGTATCCATTTGTAGGGGATACCCTGTATATATTTGATCTTCATCCCAGTTTCTGGCAGTTTCTAAAACCCTTGGAATTTTCTGTGATCACAGTGATGACGGTGTCTTTTGTTATGCTAAGTAGGTGACTTTTGGAAGCACCTAAGGATAGGGGCTGGTTGCCAGGAGAACCAACCATGTGATTAGAAGGTTGGAACTTTTAGTCCCACCCCCTTATCTCCAGGGAGGGGAGGGGAGAGGGGCTGGAGAGTGACTCAGTTATCATTGGCTAATGATTTAATCAGTCATGTCTATGTGGTGAAGCCTCCATAGCAAGCATGTCAAACTCAAAGGCTAACACAGGCCAAATAAACAAGGTTTAGGTTTACATGGGCCACAACAAAACAAAGCTTTTCCCTGACCGGTTTGGCTCAGTGGATAGAGCGTCGGCCTGCGGACTGAAGGGTCCCAGGTTCGATTCAGGCCAGGGGCATGTACCTTGGTTGCGGGCACATCCCCAGTAGGAGGTGTGCAGGAAGCAGCTGATCGATGTTTCTCTCTCATTGATGTTTCTAACTCTCTATCCCTCTCCCTTCCTCTCTGTAAAAAATCAATAAAATATATATTTTTTTAAAAAAGCTTCAATTTTCATAGAAACGTAGTTTTCTTTCGATAGAGACATGCTGAATACAAAGGGCTGAAATAAATGAGTCATCGTTAACATAAAATAATAGAACATTTAAATAAAAATGAATATTTTTTCTTGAACATTAACTTACCATACACTGAATAACTGCACAAATTAATTAGCGTAACGCAAATAAACCTATTTTTCTTGATCTCCAAAAGCGAAATATTTCCTGTTGCACACACCAAACAAGTCAGTCCAAGACTAAAGATGTGGCAATCGGCTGCTAAAATATTCGCTGCTGGTATTAGTGGAGAGAAAGGGTGTGCCTGAGTGTAAGGTGTGTAAGGAAAATGAATGCAACACGATTATAGTAATCAGTCATTAGCGAACGTTGTAGTTCATAATTAATAATTTTGTATAACAGGATATTGTAAAATTAAGTTATGAATTTTTATTAAACGTTTCCTACAGCCAAAACCGGTTTGGCTCAGTGGATAGAGCATCGGCCTGCGGACTGAAAGGTCCCGGGTTCGATTCCGGTCAAGGGCATGTACCTTGGTTGCGGGCACATCCCCAGTGGGAGATGTGCAGGAGGCAGCTGATCGATGTTTCTCTCCCATCGATGTTTCTGACTCTCTCTCTCTCTCCCTTCCTCTCTGTAAAAAAATCAATAAAATATATTTAAAACAAACAAACAAACAAAAACGTTTCTTACATATCGTTATATTGGCTGGGCCGCAAAAATATTCGTTGTGGGCCACATGCGCGCCCGTGGGCCACGAGTTTGACATGACAACCCCAAGGGGCCTGGGTTAGGAGAGTTTCCAGGACGGTGAACCAGGACACTTCCAAGCTCCATGAGGACAGAGCTCCTGCACTTGGGACCTCACCCCATGCCTCTCTTCACCTGCTTCCTATCCTTAACATCTTTTTTAATAAACCAGTAATCTAGTGAGTGAACTCGTTTCCTGAGTTCTGTGGGCTACTCTAGCAAATTAATCAAACCCAAGGAGGGGTCTCAGCAACCTCTGATCTACAGCCGGTTGGTCAGAAGCATAGGTGACAACCTGGCCTTAAGATTGGCATCTGAAAGGGGGCAGTCTTGTGGGACTGAGCCCTTAACTATGGAACCTGACACTATACTGTATCTCCAGGTAAAGCTGTCAGAATGGAGTCTAATTGTGGGACACCCAGCTGGTGTTGCAGAACTGTCTTATGGTGGTGGGGGGGGGGGCACATATTGGAATTGGTATCAGAACCTTTAGGATCAAAATACTCCTTTGGAAGAGGCCTTATCTACTCCTCATTCTAAACCAAGTTCTACTCCATCCTCAAACCCTAAATCTCTCCATCAGAGAAACTATCACCATTTGCAATTATGCATCATTTGTGTCCTCCTCAAAGGTAAGGGTCATGCAGTAGAAAGCATGAGGGCTTTGTTCATTGCTGTGACCCCAACAGAATCCACCAAGAACTAATCCATAGTTTAGAACAAATGAATGCACAAGTTTAACACACACGTAGACTGACTTGCTGTGGTTTCTGATTTAATGAAATCATTGAGGAGAGTAACCAATCATGGTTTGCCTGGAGCTGAGGGAGTTCCTGAGACGCTAGACTTGCAGTGCTAACACCAGGGAAGTCCAGGGCAAAGCAGGACAAGTTGGTCACCCTTTAATGAGGAGCTAAATGACCACAGAAGAACTCATTGGAGCCTTATTCCTGATGTAGAATAAATGCTTCCCAAGAGGCTCA
>NW_005872539.1:0-2507 GCF_000147115.1 Myotis lucifugus
ACCAGCAGGAACCAGGCGAATACAACTGGGATTAAATGTTGTGTAATCTTCATGTAAGATTATATAAGGTGGAATTCACTGGCTAGGGATGCTTTCTTTGGAGACAAGATTTAGCACCCTAGCAAGGACCCATGAATGTGGCAAACTTGCTGCTGAGTAGAGAGGAGCCTATAGAATCCTAGAAAAAGAGAGAGCCAACCCAGTAAAATGAGTTGTCCCAGAAGAAGATAGAGGAAGAAATAAAGAGGACTGGGGTCCATGGAAGGGCCTAAAAGGCAGCCAAGAGAGCTTGACCTACAGGTAACTGTGGATATGGCTAATAGAGAGCATGGTTTCCATAGGAACAGAAGAGACAGGCAGCAAACAAAGATGCTGCTTGGCATCAATAACCATGAAATGGTAACAAAGGAGGAAGAGGAGGCCGAGGGTGGTCATCTTAATAAGAAGTCACAAGCCCTTACTCAGGTCCCAAATCTGAGACCCAGAACCCATTGACTGAGGAGCAAGGACCCTACAGTACTCTGGTAAGTAGATACTGTGATGACTGTCCCTGTTCCTTCCCAAAGGGACCTATGGACATTTATCTGGATGACTGTACATGAGGCAAAGGGGAAAACCAAGTTATTTTGAGGATTATTAGAAACAGGATCTGAGTTAATATTGATATTCAAAGACTCAATGCATGAACCTGCTCCCCCTGTTTGGGTGAGGGCTGAAAGAGGCCAGGCAAAAACAGGTCTAGTTGAAGTCTGACTCCAGGTGGGTTGCTGTGTCCAGGAACCCACCTAATAGTTCTCTGCCCATGGTATGTAATTGGGATGGATATACTTGATGTTTTAAGCAACCTTTATGCTAGGGAAAGCCAAGGGGAAGCCTCTGAAACTGCCCACCACTTGCCACAGTAGTAAATCATAAACAATATAGCATGGAAAACAAGAACAAAGCTGAAGGCATCACACTTCCTGATTTCAAAATATATTACAAAGCCACAGTAATTAAAACAGTATGATACTGGCATAAAGAAAGACATATTGACCAATGGAACAGAACAGGGAGCTCAGAGATAAACCCACACGTACATGGTGTACTGATCTTCAGCAAGAAAGCCAAGATTGGGTTATAGGGAAAGGGTGGTCTCCTCAAAAGTGGTGTTGGAAAAACTGGATGCCCACATGCAAAAGAATGAAATTGGACCCTTATCTTGTACCACCCACAAAAAATCAACTCACAATGGAATAAAGACTTAAATGTGATGTGAAATTGTAAAACGCCTAGAAGAAAACAGAGAGGAAAAGCTTCATGGCATTGATTTTAGAAATGATTGAATGGATACGGCAGCAAAAGCACGGGTAGCAAAAGCAAAATTAGACCCGTGGGACTACATCCAACGAAAATGCTTCTACACAGCAAAGAAAACAACCAAGAATGTGAAAAGGCAACCTACAGGAGGGAAGAAAGCATTTGCAAGCCATATATTTGATATGGGGTTAATTTACAAAATGTGTAACGAAATCCTATAATTCAAAAGCAAAAAGAAAAAAGAAAGAAAGAAAGAAAAATGGACAAAAAGACCTGAGTAGATATTTTTAAAGAAATCATATAAATAGCCAAAATGTGTATGAAAAGGTGCTTAACTTCACTAATCATCAGGAACATGCAAAGCAAAACCACAATGAGATATATGGTATTATACCTATTAGAATGGCTATTTAAGAAAACTTTTTAATACAGTAAGTGTTGGCAAGAATGTGGAGAAGTTAGGACCCTTATACACTATTGGTGGGAATAAAAAATGATGCAGCTATGGAAAACAGTATGGAGCTTCCTCAAAAATTAAAAATAGAACTACAATATAATTGGGCAATCCTACTTCTTGGTATTTATCCAAAATATTTTAACTCAGGATATCAAAGGGATATAGCACACCCATGTTCATCACAGTGCTATGTATAATAGTGAGGATGTGGAGACAACCCAAGTGTCCATGAAAAGATGAATAGATAAACAAATTGTAGTGGAATATTAATAAGCCTTTAAGATGAAGGAAATTCTGTAATATGCAATAACACAGATGAACCTTGAGGGCATCCATCACCTAAGTGAAGTGAAACAGTCACAAGAAAAATATGCATCATTCCACTTATATGAGATATCTTAGTATCTAAAGTAAATTCACAGACACAAAACTGGAATGGTCATTTCCAGAGGCTGAGGGAGGGGGAAATGGGACTTGTGAATAAATGTGTATAAAATTTCAGTTATGCAAGGTGAATATGTTTTAGAGGTCAGATTTGCAATAATACCGCTACAGATAACAATATATAGTATACACTTTACAATCTGCTAAGAGAGTAGATCTCACATTAAATGTTCTTACCAAAAGAATTAAGTAATTAAATTTAAAAATGTTGCAGAGCCAATGATAGAGGTTGGAGCCATTTTTAAAACATTCGTTAGAAACGGTTAATATAATTTAATATTAATTAATTTGGTTGGTTGGTTTGGCC
>NW_005872539.1:3602-10185 GCF_000147115.1 Myotis lucifugus
ATAAAGAAAAAAAAAAAAAATTCTACATCTGTCCACTCGCTATTGTTTACCAGAGTGTTATTGATATTTCTGACTTATCTCATATATACTTTATACCTTGGCATAATATGACATATCTCAAGCGCTCAGTCCTTCTTCCATGGTTGACAATCCTAGCTGGTTAGGTCAGACTACCAGATCATAAAGTAGATATGCGCAGTTGCGATCCCATGTTGGAAATGATTCATCAGAGCAAGTGTGAGCAGGGCACGAGTAAGTGGCGGCGAGTAGGCAGCCGAGAACCACATGTCAACAATCACAATTGCACCAGTTTGCCCCCTGGCTCATAACTATGGTCATGTTACAGAATTTACCAGGTGATCGAAAAAATACGCAGGAGTACTGGAGGCACAGGAAAAACCCATTTATCTCCAGACATTTCACATGTACCGGTACAGTGAATCAGGGGAGTCTGTCTCTCTCCAAATCCCGAGTAAACCAATATGGAGGAATCTTTCCCTTTATACCCCTTTGGTGTCCCCCAAATATGGATTATACTTCCAGACTTTTCATGGGCTTTGCTCAAGGCTTGGTCTGGTGCTAGCCTGAGGGTTGTATTGTTTAGGGCCCCTCTAAAATGGGAGTAAACAGGTCTTGTAGGACCAGACAATTAAAGGGGCAGTGGCTAGATTATAGGCTAACAAGACATTAGGTTAATGGCATTAGGTTAATGGCACAGATTCAGATTGCTTAGCCCCCAAAAAATGTCTCATTTTCCCCATCAGTCACATGGGGATCCCAGTATGATCAGTTGAAAGAGAAAGGAAAAACCTGAGCTTAGCATATAGATGGGTTGGTTTGGCACAGGTATGCACACCAGAACATAGACATTGGTCACAATATAGTCTCATTCATGGGATGACTTGAAAGACAGGAAGGAAGGGGGGAGAGAAAGATACTTCCTTTGCAGCTTCAGGGTGTTTGCCTTAGTCATCTTAGAATCAAGTGGGAGGAGCTAAGAGGACCAGCCAAAATACTGAGGTGGTCTCTGATGACATCATGGAGCCTCTGGATGTAACAACTCTGAGCACCCGCTGGGTAGGCGAGTCTTGAATATGAGATTACTGGTAAAATGTCTTATTGCTTAAGGATTTCAGGTCCCTGGGGTTCCCTGGTTCCTCTGATGTTTAAGGATCAATTGTTTGGTGCTTCCTTTTATTCCATGAGCTCCCCAGTTTCTCTACCACAAACCCTTTTAGCTTTGAAGTTTGCCTTGTTAGTTTCTATCGAGTTTCCTGGGTTTGGTTCTGGGCTCCAACAGTTAACTGTGCATTTAACCTCCCTCTGCCTGAGTTTCTCAGATGGTTATTAACATTAAAGCAGTGAAAACACACAAAGCATTGACGCTAGAACCCTGACCAGGGCATTTATAAGGAAAGGGAGACAAGGCAGAGACGAATGTATGCCAAGAGAGGAGAGGACAGCCGCACACATGTCACTTAGATGAAAAAACAAACAGCCATTTGTGTATATGGAGATTCATTAATTGCCAAAATTGAGCTAATGAAAGAGCACAATTAGCCTCGGAGAGCGGAAGAAACCAAGTTGATCTCCTAATGAGGTCTAAATAGGCCCCTCATTAGCCACATAGCTGGGGACTGACATGAGGTGGTGGAGCTCTGGGGAAGCAGAGGGATGAGCAGGCTGGCAGGCTGCTGGGGCCAGGTGTCCCTGGTCCTGGATTCTCCCAGTGAGCTTTGTCCTGACAAAGCATTGACGCTAGAACCTGAAGTGGCTAGATTATAGGCTAACAAGAGAAGGCACCTGAAGTGACAGGGGTAGGAGGACAAAGGATGGATGTTCCCACATCGCCCCTTCACTTAAGTGCATACCTCCCTCCCTCAAGTGCATTTGCCCGTCAGCTGTGCCAAGGGACCAGTGTGCCCTAGGCCCTCAGCCTGTGCCAAGGACAAAGCACCTGGGGGGACCAGCCTCAGAACCAGCCACATGTTTCTAGGTCCCATCCAGACTTACGGAATTGAGTCTCTGGATGCGATTTCTTGCAATTTGTCATGTAAGATGCCGCCAAAATGTCACTAGGACACTGATGCAAACTCCGAGTTAATTTGCAGTTTTATAGAAGCCCATGAGAAAAGGGCAATGCTTGACCCAAATAAATAAATCTCTAATTTGAAATCTCAGGCACTATGGCTTAGGAAAGGAGAAAACCAGATATGTGATAGATAAAATGGATAAAAACTGCTTTTGTCTAAGAATAAGGACAGCCAAATATGTTCTTTCCATTGAGACTAAGTTAGGTACACTTTCTTATTTTTAATATGTTTTTATTGATTTTTAGAGAGAAAAGAAGGGAGAGAGTAGATAAACAGAAAAATCAATGAGAGAGACACATCATCGATCAGCTGCCTCCTGCGCACCACCTACAGGGGATCAAGCCTGCAACCCAGGCATGTGGCCTGACTGGGAATCAAACCACGACCTCTTATTTCCTGGGTCGATGCTCAACCACCGAACCACACAGGCAGGGTCTAGGTGCACTTTCTTTAATTCTTCCATCCTGCTTCCTATTGCCTTCTGGTAGCATGATTTGATCCCATGTCATTCTCCTCCACTAGGTCAAGTGCTCCCTTAAGGCTAAAGGCTTCTCTCCATCTCTCTCCATCCCCAGAGCACAGCACAATGCCTGCAGGGGACACAGTGGAGTTCAATGAGCTCCATGAACATCAGCAAACACTGCTCTAGTACTCCCTTGGTGCTCAGCACCCTGCTGGATGCTTCACACACGTTAACTCATTTAATCCTCACAACATCCCATTCACAAATGGAGAAAATAGAGCTCAGAGAGGGTAAGTGCCTTGCTTGATGTTACACGGCCAGTACTAGGGTCCACCCCCCTCTCACTGTTCACCACTGTGCTTTTCTCCCCACAGGCCCTTGGCTTCTCTAAAAGGATGGTGTTTCCACAATTTTATCATTGCTTCTAGAATTAAAAACCACATCTCAGAACATTTCTGGAAAGAGGCAAGGCATGAAAAGCAGTAGATCACCATGTTAAAGAGTGTGGATTCTGGGAGGAATTTCCTGGGCTTGGCTCTGGGCTCCAACCGTCACCATGTATTTAACCTCCCTCTGCCTGAATTTCTCAGATTGCTTATTAACACTAAACCAGTGAAAACACACAAAACATTGAAAAAAAAAAGGGTCTGGCACTGAGTTAGCAACAATACATGTTAGTTATTACTGTTTTCTCAGTAATGGTAATCACAGAATCGTGAGCCCGACGAGCTTAAAGGAACTTTAGGCAATATCGGTATCCAGTACAGCATGAGCGTGTTTTAATTTTCAGTATCATTCATTGCACCCTTGTTTTGACTGTTGCTACACTACTATCCACTTGTGGTGGGGGCACAAGATGGTGGCTATGCGCTATGAACAGATTTTGATAATGGGCATGGTTACTAGGCAGTAGTATGGCTTTTCAGTCCTTACATTTTGTTGTTGTGTTTTTAATAAAAATACAGCTTTATGTAAATTGTGTTAAAAAATTAATAGTTCCCAGTCTGTGTGGCTCAATGGTTGAGCAGAGTCCCATGCACCAAGAGGTCACAGGTCTGTTTCCTGGTCAGGACACATGCCTGGGTTGTAGGCTCGATCCCCAGTAAGGGGCATGCAGGAGGCAGTCAATGGATCATCAATGTTTCTATCTCTCCCTTCCTCTCTCTCTCTCTCTCTCTCAAAAAAAAAATCAATTAAAAAAAGCTTTAAAAATGAATAGAGAATTATAATATGATATTCTTTTCACTCATTTATGTGAACAATCTAACCTTCATCTTATCACTGGGTTTCCAATTACTTTCCATAAACATATTTTTCTTGACAATATGGAACACACAATGTAGACACTAAAAATTTACACATTTGCTGCCCTTAAGAATCCCTTAATGTGATGTGTGGGGGATACATGAAGGCTTCAGAAAGAGAGAGGTTGAGGCAAGAATATACTAAATATTTTAAGAAACTTGCAACCTAAGTGTGTGATGGGAATGGAGTGATCAATAAAAATTTTATAGAAGCTGGTGAGCCTCAAAGGATGCCAACAGTTGGAGATGGAGAAATGCATTCCAGATGTAGAGGAGCCTGGCGGAATGTTGCAGACTCTACAAACGGGTCTTTGCACTGGTTCCTGCTAGCGGCTGTCCTCTGCCCTGGCCCTGCTGGGTTTGCAGCTAATTAAGGGGGTAGCCATGACTTTCCTTCAGATTCACTGCTCTCTTCTTACGTCTCCATCCTCCTCCCTTCCTGAGTCCCGCACGTCTCTCTCTCTCTCTCTCTCTCTCTCTCTCTCTCTCTCTCTCTCTCCTTTCTCCCTCTTTATCTCTTGCTGTCTCTTTTAATTTTTTTAATTTATTGATTGGAGAGAGAGAAGAAGGGGAGAGAGAGGGAGAGAGAAAGAGAGAGAGAGAGAGAGAGAGAGAGAGAGAGAGAGAGATTTGTTGTTCCACTTATTAATGCATTCATTGGTTGATTCTTGCATGTGCCCTAACTGGAGATCGAACCTGCAACCTTGGAGTATTGGGATGATGCTCTAACCAACTGACCTACCCAGCCAGGGCTCTTGCTGTCTCTTGCTTTCTGGTTCTCTGTGTCTCTGTCTCTCTGTGTGTCTGAATTTGGATGTATGAGTGTGTGTGTGTCTCTCTGTCTCTCTGTCTCTCTCTCACTCTTGATCTCCTTCCCTCTCTCACCTCATTCAATCAGCATGATGCCTCATGACCGATATTCTTTAATAAGATGAGGAGAAATGTGTCCTCTCTACTAACAAGAAAGGAAAGCATTTCTCATCCCAAATAGATCGACAACTATTTGAAATGCACATAAACTGTAAGAGTTTCTCTCAGCAGAGAAATGTGTCCCTAGCGACTAGTATCTTTTTTCCCCCTCAGAGTAATGAGGAGATAGGCAAAGGAATATATTTCCTTTCTTATAGCATCAAAACTTTATGACTATCCTTATTTACAGTAAAAATAGCATTATGCACTCTGAAAGAAACATTAAAAGATATATTTTTAAAGAGAAAAAAAAACTTAATCTCACCTGTAACCTTAATATAATCTTACCTCTTTAATGAAACCATTAGCAATTTTTGGATTTCTTCCCAGTCTTCATCCATATACGCTGACTTCACGTAGCTGTGATTATTAGTAACCCTAAGTTCACCGAGAGCTTCTGTCCCTCCAAGCACCCCAAACTTAAGGCACCTTAAAGTGAACTTAATGTAACAAGATGACCCTGAGTGACACTGATCATGAGACTTTATTTTTTCAAACCTAAACCCTGGGTTGGACCTGGACCAGCCCCCCACTGCCCAACCCCGGACAAGACTGAAATCCCAGGCCCTGGGAAACGTGCTGTTGGAGGATCCGCTGGAGGATCTGATGCTTTGGGGACACAGAGCCTGTAGGTGGGACTGGCTTCTCATGATGGGAGAGAAAAGTTCACCCTGGGGCTGGGAAGAGGGTGTAAGCAGCCAGCCTTAGTCAGCTGTGAGGGGAAGAACTTCCTCTTCTCTCTAGGCTGGGCATGCCATTGGGCCAGTCCCAACTCCCTGACAACTTCTTGGAAATGCTGCTCCTGGCCACAAGGAGTCAGGGAGTGTCCTGGTGAGGAGGCAGTCCACGAGGTTCCGGTGCCTCTGGGCCTATGTGGTGTTGTAACTATTCTCCGTGTTGTTCTTTGCTCCTATTATTCCCAACCTTTTAGTAAAGTGTCTTGGATATATGAATATGTTTCCTGGAGCTTCTGAGAAATAGTACCACAGACTTGGTGGCTTAAAGCCTCAGAAATTTATTCTTTCACAGTGCCAGGGACCAGGAGTCTGAAATCCAGGTGTTGAAATCCAGCTGTGCTTCTTTCAAAGCATCAGTGAGAATCCTTACTTACACCTCCCAGCCTGGCTCCAGGTGTTCCTTGGAGGTGGCTGCATCAGTCCACTCTGTCTCTGTCTTCACATGGGCTTCTCTTGTGTCTGTATTTTCTCCTCATTTATTTCTTACTAGTGACCCAGTGCACGGATTCATGCACATTGAAAGGAAATTAATTAGAAGGTGGCCAGCGGGGCGGAACTGACTAAGAGGGGCCGGACATGCCCTGGAGCCAACCTCCCACAGTCCCTCCCCAACCAGACGCACCTTGGGGGATGCCGTGGCTCGAAGGGCATCTTCGGAGTGAGCAGGTTCCCTCCAGCAGGGTGGGGTCCCTTGGCCTGGCTTATGGGGATCAGGCCAAAAACTGGCTCTCTGACATCCCCTGAGGGGTCCTGGACTGTGAGAGGGCACTCTACAAAGTTGCTGTTGTACTGGGTGTGGAACACAAACGCAAGTGTCCAATAAACCAGATTTGGGGCCAACAGTGCCCCAGCAACAACATAACCCATGGCCCCATGAGAAATCGGGCTCCCGCCTCTCTGGTTTCAGGGTGAGTCACCCAAGAACCACTGCTGCCAAGTCACTGCAGCTCAGCAGCTCCTGCATTGAGCATTTGCCCCCTGCGTGGTCAGTGCACATCATAGCAACCATGCGGATAG
>NW_005872539.1:10777-13220 GCF_000147115.1 Myotis lucifugus
CAAGAAAAACAATATATTGGGTATCCTGTCACTAAAGGAAAGAAGAGATGAACCAATCATTTAAATTAGTTAAGAAACAGTCTTAGCCGATATGGCTCAGTGGATAGAGTGTCAGCCTGTGGACTGAAGAGTCCCAGGTTCCATTCTGGGCAAGGGCCCGCACTTCGGTTGCCAGCTAGATCCCCAGCCCTGGGTGGGGTGTGTGTGAGAGGCAACCAATCGTTGTGTCTCTCATATCGATGTTTCTCTGTCTCTCCTCCTCCCTTCCACTCTCTTTAAAAACCAATGGGAAAATATCCTCGGGTGAGGATTAACAAAAATAAATAAATAAATAAATAAATAAATAAATAAATAAAGAGCATTCTGAGTTGTTGGTTAGTGCTTTTTTTAAAAAAAAGAGAGACAAAGAGCAGTTTTCAAAAATTAAGAGTATAGCTCACATACAAATTATAGTGAACACATATTTTAACTCAGATTTATTTAAGCTCACTGAAACCAGCACAATGGTAAAGTTGGTTCAAATGAGAATTTGAGAGATTGACTATGTATAGCCAATACAAGAAAGATTAATGGAACATGATTGCTAAATTCAACACAAAATTGGTCTTACAGAGCAAAAGAAAAAACTATAGCCTTCCAAGTTATCTTTTTCTACCGGACAGAAATTATCTTGTATTTATCAATCATCTCAATCCAATTGATAGCCTTACACAGTATGAGCCCTAATTGGTTATAAATAGTAAGTGAAAGGTACATTCTCCCAGAGAGTTAGATACATCCTGAATGATACTAGACTATGATCCAGTCAGACATTGAATGGGCTTGCAATTATCCCTTGCCTTAGTCCCAGTTTTGTACAATTTTTTCTTAAGAGAGAAAAGGGGAGATGTTAAATATATGGAAAAGAAATAAAAAATGCAAAAATAGAGACAGAAGTAAATACAGTTAAATAAGTACAAAAGATTGAATAGCAGAAAGAAGTCAGCTAAGACAGGAATTTGTGATTTGGAAGATCAGATTGAAGAAATCTCTTGAAATAAGGCATTACTAATAGGAAACATAAAAGAAAAGCTAAGAGAAATGGAAGATAGAAGTTAAAGTGGTGATATATAGATTAAGAATAAATCCCAGAAAGAGATAAATATAAGTAGAAATACATTTCTACTATTCAATATTCTCTTTGAATAGTAGAAATATATTCTCTGGAATTGGAAAAGGATTAATATGTCAGATTCAGATAGAAAATAAAAACCACACACACACATACACATAAAATAGCAGAGTGGAGATAAACACACTACAAAGAAATTTAAGTATATATTTATACTTTTTTTTGGTTTTCAAAACCTAAGATTTTTACTATTCTGCCTTGTATAGGAAAAGTTTGCCCAACCCTATATTCTATTTAATTGATTCACATTTCCCCCACACCATAATGGAGTAAATGCAATGATTACAAAATAATGTATTTTAAAATATCGAGTTTTTATTAAGTGTTATATAAAAAACAGTGATTCACAGACCTCATTTAGTCCTCACAACTTATATATGACAAAGGAGGGAAATGCCTCACTGAATTTTCAAAGTTTCTTCTAGTTTCAGGAGTCTCTGAAATTAGGGATCTAATTTGGTAGCAAGTTATTTCCTCATCTTTATTTTTTAAGGATATATAATTTTTAAAAAAAGAAAGTTATAAAAACTTATAAAGAGAGAAAGCAGAACATCCAAAGAAACAAGAATCTATCCAAAATCAGATTTTTTAAAGAAATAATGATTGCAAGGCAACAAGGGAGCAGTGATTTCAAAGTATTGAACTAATGAACATAAAATTTAGAATGTTACATTCATTCAAACTATATTTCAAATATAAGGGCATGACAGATGATATTCAAGGTATATAAAGTCTCAAATAATTTTCCATTGAAAATAGTTTAACATATTTTAATAAAGGAGAGTAAAGTCGAAGAAGTTGGGTGATCAATCTTTAATAAAAAGAAAATACTGGAAAATTGAAATAATACATTAAAATGATAAAAATAGGCCCAATAATTGAAATATATTTTAGACAATTATTATACAAAAGTTGGCATGTTGAATTTTTAAGATTCTGACACATTCTGCTAAAAGAGAAAAATCTAAATCCTAAATAAAGATTGAAAATAAAAGAATGGGAAAAATGCATCAGGCAAATTCTAACCAAAGAAAGATGATATAGGTATTTTAATCTGACTTAAGCTGGACTACCAGAAAAAAATATTATAAGGGATAAAGAGAGCTACTTCACAAAGTGTCTATTTCAGTCCTTTGCCCATTTTTTGATTGGATTGTTTATCTTCCTTTTGTTAAGATGTATGAGTTCCCTATAAATTTTGGAGATTAGGCCCTTATCAGCTATAACATTGGCAAATATGTTCTCCCATGCAGTGGGCTTTCTTGTTGGTCT
>NW_005872539.1:14275-16055 GCF_000147115.1 Myotis lucifugus
GGGTGAGAGGATGGGCGGGGAGAGTTCAATGGGGAAAGAGGAGACATATGTAATATTATATGTAATACTTTAAACAATAAAGAAAAAGAAAAAGAGAGAGCTACTTCATAATGATAAAAGTTTTGGTTCACCAAAAATGTATAGCAATTTTTAAAAATGTACTTAGCTAATAAGATAACATTAAAATGCATAAAATGTAAGTGAAAGAACTTATGAGAACTTGTAATGAATCACCATTTTAGTAGTAGATTTTAACACACCTTTTACATTATTGATAGGCCATGTAAAGAAAAACAATCAAGAGTAAAGATAATATAAACAACACTTGACCTAAAGCACCTATGCAGATTTCTGTATATGTCTACTATAATGTAGATTTTTCAAGTTTATATGAAACATTTACAATAGTTAATTATGTACTGGGTTCATAAGAAAACTCTCAACAAATTTCAAACCAGGTATCATACAAACAGTGAACTCTGAACTTAGCTTATTTAAGTTAAATATTAATAACAAATAATTAATATAAATTCCCACAATTTGAAAATCTAAAAATGCACTGTGCTTATTTTATAAGTTAAAGAATGGATCATAATTAAATTTTGAAATATTTATAACCATATGATAATGAAACATCTAATGGATTATTGATAACACATGATAATGTGATCATGATAATCAAAACCTGTAGGCTTCAGCTAAAGTAATGCTTTGAGGGAAATTTATTGCTATAAACACCTATATTGGAAAGTATTAAAGCCTCAAGTTACTGTGTTAATTTTTAATTTTTTTTCATCTTAATTAACCAAAGAATAAATCAAAAAGTAAGAAATAAAAGAAGAGAGATGAAAAATATAAATGGAAACTAACAAAATAGGAAAGAAAGATATACTGGAGCGTTTAACAAAGTTAAAAGTTGATTCTCCTAAAAAAACACACACACACACACACACACAGAAAACTTAACAAACCTGTACACTCTACAAAGAGAGGAAACAAATGAAAAATATTGTGAATGAAAAAAAGACAATAAAATAAAATTAAAAACTTTCTATAAAAGAAACTAAGTGTGCCCTGGCTGGTGTGCCAAAGTGGTTAGAGGGTCTGCCCACTGACCAAAGGGTTGAGGGTTCAATTCCCAGCCTTGGTCGAAACATGTGCAGTGGGCAACCAATCTCTCTCTCACTCTCTCTCTCTCTCTCAAGAAAAAAAAAAAAAAAAAAGGAAAAATATCCCTGGGTGAGGATTAACAGAAATAAAAGCAAGATTAAGCAATGTTAAAATAATATTATAACAACTATTTGTCAATAATTTTCAAACTTAAAGTGGATAAATCCCTGGGAAAATAACTTACCAGAACACAAGAAGAAGTAAAATCATTAAATAGTCCTATAAAAATTAAAGAAATTGAAGCTGTGCTTTAAAATCTTCCCACAAATAAAATCTTTCCACCTGATTCTGTTTTACAGGTGATATTTTTCCAAACTTTCAAGTAATATACTACCCTAATTTTATGCAAACACTTCCAGGAAATAGAGGGGGGGGGCATATTCTACAGCTTATTTATTAGCTCCCAATACTAAAACCACAGCCCCAATACTAAACCACACAAAGATGTTGCAGAAAAAGAAGAAAAAAAAGTCATATTATTCCATTTTGAATATGGGTACAAATATCCTTTAAAATATTAGCAAATCTAATGTAAAAACATTAAAAAGATAATACACCTTGACCAATTGTATCCCTGGTATGCAAGGATGGGTTGTTTAATACTTGAAAA
>NW_005872539.1:16155-22230 GCF_000147115.1 Myotis lucifugus
GTGGCTTCAGTTAAAAGACTTTTATTAAAATTAAAGGAATATCTGCTAGGCGTTCTTTAACTATGTTATACAGTGTCCTCTCCCTGAAGCTCATAGCTATTATATGCCGATATTCCACAGCCCAAATGTACACTGTCTTCTAGTATATTCTGACAAGCTCACCCCAAGTAGTTGCCCTTGCTAGTTTTTTTACTTATAATAAGTTATTTTCTGCAATTGTTATGCTGGCTGACCTCTAACATAAATGGCCCCATAGCAGGGGGGGGGGGGGGGCGGGTAGGGATAGTGAAGGATGTAGAAAAGACAAAGAGAATAAATAAGCTGGGTCTATCAGCAGTTCTCAAACTGTAGGTCACGAACAACGAAAATACATCCTGCATATCAAATATTTACATTACGATTCATAAGAGTAGCAAAATTACAGTGATGAAGTAGCAACAAAAATAATTTTATGGTTGGGGGTCACCACAACACCACAACATGAGGAACTGTATTAAAAGGGTCGCGGCATTAGGAAGGTTGAGAACCTCTAGGTGGATCTCCTGTGCCTGGCTGAGGCCACAGAGAGAGACCCAGACAGCAACCTGAGCCTTTATTTTATAGCCAGAGGTAAACAAGGTAGTGGTCACCATAGTTACAGTGTTCTTGTGAGTTTCACTTGTTTTGGCAGCACTTGCTACATTTCCCTCAGCCCATTAGCTACCCAGATAAGATCTAGGGAGCATCATAAGGTCAAGCCTAATTATGCTAAGAGGGCTGTGCCCTCTAAGCTGGGACTTGTTTGTGGCTTTGTCAACAGGTCAGTGGGAGGCTTAGCCGCTCCCTACAGAAAACACAATATTACCCCATTCTTATTATTGCAGAATAATTATAATTTCCACTTATATTTCAGATTGTCTGGAAGTCTTAGGCAGCAAAATAAACCAAAAAAGGAAAATTAGATTCATAAGGATCTGTAGATGACATGGTTTTTAAATAGACAGTCCAAAAGAATCTGCAGATAAATTACTAGAATAAGGGAATTTAGCATAGTAGCTGGATATAAGATCTATCTATAATGCATTAAGAAACAATGAGAAAAATCTAAAAAGAAGTCATAATGTACAATAATATGAGAGAATATCTGAAAATATATTCAATAAAAGACAGGAAAGACTCTATAAGGAAAATTTTAAAATTTTGTTAAGAGACATTTTTAAAGAATGAAATAAATTAAGAGATTGATAGATTTGAACATGTTAAAATAAAGAACTTTTATTCTTCAAAATATTATTTAAGGAAAGTAAAAATAAAGTTAAAATTGAGAAAAAGTTATTTGTATTACTTAACTCCAACAATTCACATATAAACTATATAAGGACTTTTTAAAATCAATAGGAAAAGCAAAAACAATTAGGAAAAGCATAAACAAATATACAAATAGACATTTCATAGGAGAAATGCACAGCCAAAATCATAAGAAGATGGCTTTAAATACAGAAATAAAACTAAAACTACATTGTATAGTTATTTAACTAGCAAAATTATTTAAAAGGCTGACAAAAGCAAGTATATGAAGAGACTCAGGATTGTATAGCTGTTAGCAGTGATATAATACATTTATGCAACCATTTTGGATAACAGTTTGGTAATATTTCTTAAGTTTGACCATTTGTAATATTCTATGACTGAGTAATTCCACTCTTAACTGTGTACTCAAAAGAAATTTCTGAGCTTGTACAAAAGGACATATATAAAAGAACATTCATATAATCGCTGGACATCATAGCAAAAAACTTGAAACTACCCAAATGTTCATCACTGGGAGAAGAGATGAACCAATTACAAAATGGTCAAATGAAAGGTTATAAGCAGTAGAAGGGAACAAACTATATTAAACTGCAATAATATGCATAAATCTTAGCACTTTAATTTTAAGTGGAAAAGTAAACCTCCAAATTACATAGATCTTGATTTTTTTATAAAGTCTAAAATAACTAATATCAAAATAGGCATTTTTAGACTACATATAGGTGAAATAAAATAATTTAAAAAGCAAGAATGTGATGGAAATAAGTTCAGGATAATGTCTGTCTCAATGGGAGGAGCCAGAGAGTCCATGGGCTGGGAGACCCACAGGATAAGATACAGGTTATTGTCCATGGTTATTGTCCACGGCCCCGCTTTCATTTACACTGGGTTTCGTGAATGCTCATGACACAATTAAAAAATAAAATCTCATGTTCCAGTGATGAGAGTGAATGTGTTAAAGATATGATTAATTCAATTTTTTACATCAAATGTCATGTAGAGTTTAAAAAATAGGAAAAAGTGGGGGGGAATAATTTAATGGAGATACTGTCTAAGGCAGTGATGGCGAACCTATGACACGCGTGTCAGAGGTGACACGCGAACTCATTTTTTTGGTTGATTTTTCTTTGTTAAATGGCATTTAAATATATAAAATAAATATAAAAAATATAAGTCTTTGTTTTACTATGGTTGCAAATATCAAAAAAATTTTCTATATGTGACACGGCACCAGAGTAAGTAGGGTTTTCAAAATGCTGACACGCCGAGCTCAAAAGGTTCGCCATCACTGGTCTAAGGTGTGGTCACTTGCAGAAAGTAAGGAGGAAGTTGAGAAATAAAAAGTAAAATGGAATAAAGTTTTAAAGTGAAGTGGAAAGTAAAGAAAGAAATAATAACTCTGAGAGGACTTTCCCCCTCATCTTTTGAGTTACACAATGTTTTGTACAAGATGTTAGCGTGATCCATGATACCACTGAGCAATTCTTGCCCTTCATGATAAAGCCAGTTAACATGAAAACCCTCTGTTCTACTATAAAGAGATATTGCTAAGTTGAACTCTGTATCTAGGGCAGCTTCCACAAGCAGGCAGTTGCTAAATATTTCTAGAGGGAACCAGCTGTGGGAAAACTATTAATTAGCCACATCATTATATGCAGATTAAATTGGTTAACTCAATATAGAAAGCAGATGAGAGGAGTTGGAGTGATGTTCTCTTGCTATGTTAAGAAAAGAATGCAAGATCTTTATTCTTCCCAGTGGACAAGAAAGAGGTTTCAGCTAAGAAAAAGCTCAAATTAGCTCCTGACTAGAGAAATAAGACAGGGCATTTCTTGGTTTGGGGGATAAACAGTGAGACTGCCCCTGAAGAAAGAGACACATTGTCAGCTGAGAGATATGATTAAAACACTTTGGATTCACAATCTCTTAAACTTGGGTTCCAAGAACTGGTAGAATGTTAACAACCGAAATAAAATTTGAGGCAAGTGTCAAAATGTAATATAGGTTATTATTTAGAAGAATTGCAGTAAGACTTGGTCAGAAATTACATTTAAATGTACCCCATAATTTTTTTCATCTAAAAATTACTAAAATATCTCAAACTTTCCACCACTAAAACTAAAAGGAGTGGCTTTGAACCCCTGCGTGTTCAAGGGTACAGCAGTGGCCCACTACAAGCAAGTATTTTTTCCCCATTTTTAATTTTAAGAATTCATATAAATTTGCATTCTACTATGTACCTATCCAGTTTTGTTTCAATAGAAAATATTTTAAATGCCTTACTATTAAGCAAAATTTAATGTGTTTTTAAAATGCTTCTCTTAAGGCGTGCATCCGCTGGCTTTTAAATACACACTCCATTTTGAGAATCACTATAATTATCCTTTTTTTAGTTCAAGTTTTGCCTTGGTTGGATTTTTAGTTAGTAAAATATGTATCGCTGATATGTACTGAGAAATTCAAAAACAATTCTCAGAAGGTTGAAGAGAAATGAAACAATTGCTCACATTCAGAGACTGGCTCTCCTGTTTACTTTCCGTGCCCACCCATCTTCTCCTTTGCAAAATGGAGATATTCACAGCTACCTGTGGTGGAGACTTTTCCCTTCTTTCTGGGAACATAACAGGACTAGCTCCCCTGGCAGGGAGGTCCGGTGGCCACATGACTGAGTTCTGGCCAAAGGAATCGGAATGTGAGGGGAAGCGATGCCTCTCCCCTCTGGCAAAATAACAAAAGCCAAAGGACTTCCCAAGGGATGAGCTAGCTCTCTTTCTCCCTCTTCCTTTTTCTACAGGCTTTCTCCACCGCCAGGGCCACCTGGGATGCCAGGTGTGATGAATGACGGACCAATCTTGATAGGATCCTCATCAGCCCCCCAAGTCCCTGAGTACAGAGAGAAGGACCTCTGACCCCACAGCCCACACCCTGGGCTTTTCCTTCGCCAGAAATAAAGGTGTATTGTATTAAGCCATGGAAATATCAGGGTTATCTGTTACAGAACATCAAGCTTTCCTTAAACTAATACATGCCTTCCAAAAACAAAGTAAGGAGTAAAATCATCCACATAAAGTAATTAACACCCAGAGTATCATGAAACGTGCACTCCTGTCAATGGAACCCTAAAACTATGCTGCCACCTCCTATCGATTTATTTCTTAAATTGCAGGGTAAAGTTAACCGCAAATAACTAAGTCCTGGAATCAAGCTGTTACAAATTGGCCCTTGCATTCCTAAGGCATTTGAAATGTGTGTGCTGACAAGGAAAAGCAGGAAGAAATGAAGAAGAAGAGAAGAATGTACCTGGAGTTGGAAAATAATATTCAAAATACTTACAAACCTAGTTTGGGTCCAAAGGGGCAGGAGAAAGGGAAGGGGCATTTGCTAAATATATTACATGCTAGTTGGAGGAATAAGCAATTCACATCGCTGGCCTCATTTCTTCTTCAGAATAATCCTAAAGGTCCATATTATTTTCTCCATGTACAGTTAAGAAGTGATGCTCCAAGAAAAAAAATCTCACAATTTAGAGGCAGGAGAGCTGGATTCAAACCTGAATTGGTCTGGTTCTAATGTCCTTGCTTGTTATTTTTCTAATTTTTATTTATTGATTTAAGTATAGTTGGTATACAATCTTATATTGGTTATATTAGCAATTAGACATTTTTATACCTTACAATGTGATCACCCCACTGATTCTAGTAATCATCTATCACTGTGTAAACTTACCACAATATTATTGACTCATTATATTCCCTTTCACTTTTTACTTATCCTCAACCCCTCCCTTCTGGTAACCATCCCTTTGGTCTCTGTTTCCGAGTCTGGTTTTGTTTTGTCTGGTTTGTGTGCTTGTCCTTGCTATTTCTGCTATGAGCATTTAACCCCTCGGCACCTCCAGTCAGCCAAATCCTCTGCTTGTGGGACAGGGTTCCTGTGATGAAACAAGCCATCACTGAAAGTGTTACGTGAGATGCAAACAGAGAGGCCTGAAATGAAAGCTGGGCTCCTACAGAGCCCACTTTCAAGGGGGCCTGGTTTAAATGGCCAAGTTCTAGGGAAGAAAGGCAATAAAGGAAGCGCCTTTCTGCTGGGTTTGCAAAACGTCAGGTTCATCAATTCAAGAGCAGATTAAAGAGGAGAAAACAAGGTTTTAGACTGCAGCCTTGGGAGCCTCCTGCATCTCCCAGGCCAGGAGGCTGGCTTTTCCAATCGTGCAATGAAGCCGTACCATCTAGCGAGCCTCATTCTCGGTTTTCAATTAATCTGCAATAATGAATTTAACAATTAAAGTGCATTTGCTAATTGAGGTGCCTGCTGGCCGGGTCATCTCCTCTTCCCCATCTGACTGCAAACTCCCCCGACTGCGCCAAGGTAAAGTGGGGCAGTAGGAGTCCCTGCCCTCCACCCACACTGCTGTCGCTGGCTAAGGGGAATGTTCCCTGGACAGGGAAGGGAGCTGCCTGGAGAATGCCTCCAAACACTAAGTCACAAACGGAAATTGCTGCTTGGAGCACAACCTTTGAATTTTTATTCTACGTGAAAGTTCATGACATGTCCCAGCCGTATTGTCTCCCTGGCCCTTCCTTGGCAGTAAGGGCATTAAACTTGGTCAGGGAAGTTCTTGACAAAGAGCCCAGATGGTTGTTTGGAAGCAGGCTAACGTTGGAGAGTTAGGACCTCTCTCAGTGTGCTCATCTGGGAAATGAAACTAATAGAGCTGCCTGTGGGTCATCGTTGAAAGTGACTGTGATAGGAACTCAACTCCATGTCTTTTTTCAGCTGAGG
>NW_005872539.1:22387-29599 GCF_000147115.1 Myotis lucifugus
AAGTGAGACACTCATTGAAGGACCTGGACAGACAGGGTTAGAGAAAGAGATGTAAGAAAAGGACAGGACAAAGGGGGAGGAAAGAAGTGACCTTGGCGACTCAGCCCGTCCTTCTCTTCCCAGCCAGCCAGCCATCTGCAGATGGTGAATTCACTAAGCACATGACTGCAGGTGCTCTGTGTGAAGGCGGGATCCAGAACTCTCCAAAACCCACTGAGAACCTAAGAGGCTTTGTTTTTGTTTGTCTGTTGGGCAAAAAGGGCCTGACAGAACCAACCCCCCTGGCCCAGCCTTGCTTTTGTCTCTGCCTGCATGAGGACATATAATTAGCTGGCTTTAAGAAGTGGCTGGGAGCATCAGCCAGGAGCCAGCTCTGAGACCAGCAGGCAGGGGGGCCTCACAGCAGTGCCCTTGGGGCTGTGATTTATAAGGGAAAGAGAGAGGGAGAGGGAGGGAGGGACAGAGAGAGAATGAGAGAGAGAGTGAGAAAGAGAGGGAGAGAGGGAGGGAGGGAGGGAGGGAGGGAGGGAGAGATCTCAATGCATTTACCCCAGGGGCCTAGGACACTCGCCCAACTAAAAGGAGTATCAGGCCATGGAGCTGAGATTGGCAGATTTGTCCAAGTCAGAAACGTGGGCCCCAGAAGAAAGTTCTAGGAATTTGATCTGGCTTCAATTCTGAGAAGGATGAGATCACAGGACCACAGGGGAATCTGTCAGCAAGGCCACCCAGTGTAGAATGCCCCTTGGAGAGTGGAGGTGGGTCAGGCGTGGAAAGTACACAGGGACGGTGGGATGGCACTGCTTTTGCTGCCAGAGACATATGGCCGATGCTGGAAAAAGGGCCACTGTCCAGGGACAGCACATTGCAGCCGCCTCCTCCTGCCGTGGGAGGAAGATATAAGTCACACCAGCTATCTACTGAAGTCGGATTGCCCTCTATGGACATCTAACTCAGGCTGTAGGTTATCTGCCTCTGGATTTACCATTTTTGAAATGGAGAATCAATTTCTTTAAAAATCACCTGCCCTGAGAAACACAGTTTAGATACGAGGAGCCTCAGAGGAAAAATATCATGGTGGGGGAGGGAAGGCTGCTGGTGCTCTTGATGGCCTCATGGCTCAAACCTACGGGTAGGTATCAAAGAATAGTGGCTGCTCTTCATTCATTCCTTCAATAAATATGTACCGAGAGCCTCCTTCATGACAGTTTCTCTCCATATAATTGCTACAGATAAGAGAGACAGATTCCCTGCCCTTGGACATCTAGAAAAGCAGATATTAATTCAGGAATTACAAAGATTGGTAGTATCACACTCAAGCACTTCCACACTAGGCAATGATGTCACAAAAGGTAGGCTGAGGAAATGGTCCTAATGACTATTTAGTACAAACTCTCACTTCTCAAAAAAGGAGAGTCCTCTAAAGAGGAATTGAGTCATTATAATTTTATTAGTGGCCAGGTGCACAAAATTTGTGCACATTAAAAGGGAATTAATCAGAGGAAGTATTTTAATATTGCTATTTGCCCTTTCTCTATAATAGAAGTGTCAGAGATGAAAGAAAATTAGTAAAATGTATATGAAAATCTCCCTCCTGACAGTCTGGGGTGTGCTGCAGGACCCAGAGTCAAGTCCCTGCCCACACCAGCGCACCTCGAAATTGCATGAGACCCAGACCCTGTCAGCCCCAACCCTGTCAAGTCCCACCAGTCTAGGGACTCAGCCTCAAGTCCCCCGGCCCGCGCTGGGTGGCAGGGGATACGAGCCTCATGTCCCCTGTCAAGCCCCGCCTACTGCTGATCGGTTGTTACTCATGAAGGCATGATGGCCATTTGCATATTAGCCTTTTATTATGATGATGCAGATGTGACAAGACCAAGGTGATTCTAGGGACTGTCATCTGGCCTCAGTCCCTGACAACTGAGTGTGATGGATACTGAGTCTGAGTCTTACTTTTCCAGGAAACCATCACCATGACCTCTCTTCAACAATTCCTCCCTGTTCTGCATGTAAAGCTCTTGATTGCCTGGCCTACTTAGATCTAAGAAAAGTCATCCTGGCTCTGGTGTAGTGACTACCTCACTACACCATGTAGATGCAACCTCACATAGGAGTCATACATCCTGCTCACTTTAGGAGCTGTAGTTACTCAACCACAAATATAGTCTCACTTCTCTACAGAATGGGGAATTAATGTTATCCTTGGAGAGATAAACTGTGAGGACCACCAGATCACGTCCCAGAGATTTTTGAGGTAATCTTGTTACTGGGCCCCATTCTAAACCTGAACCTCTACTCTTCAATGACGGGGCTCAAGCTTTTGCTCTTCAAGATCACACCCAGACTGGATTCTATTTAATTCCCTTTGACTATTCCTGCCCTCACCTGAGCTGCCTGTCACCAGTCAGGACCTTTGCACTAAAGGTCAGCTCTTTGAGCCTTGCCTGGGTAGATGCCTCAACCGCCACGTCTGCTGGTTTCTGGTTCAGTAACTCACGTGTCTCCTGTCCTTTCTCCTCATCTTCTAGTCCATCAGCTTCAGACCCAAGTGTCAACTCATTTCCATAAATGTAATTCCTTCAGGTTACAGAACTTTGGCTCACATCAACCCTAGTCCCAGTTCTAGATTCTTAGCAACCTGCCCTGCGAGGAAGAAGGTTGCATTGTCATGTTCTTTGTACCCCACCGAGAGTACTCAATTCTCAGTGGTTCTTTGAGTGATGGACAGGTCCTTCCCATGTGACTTTCCTAAAAGGTCACTGAAACAAGGGCACATCGAATGACCTGGCCAACCTCTGACTACTGTGGTGACAGCACAGAGGCCAAAGTGCTCCTGTCTCCTGTGCTAGCTCCACCTGGTCCACTGTCCTCCATGCCAATTCCCAGCCAAGCGTCACTCTGTCAACCCTCAGCCACTCTCATCTCACTTGTCTGGGAGTCAAGGTATGCTGCCAGTGCTTGCGAGGAATAAAAAATAGATAACACTGCTCAGGTTTAGCATTTTCACCCATGTTCCCGCCCTACTCTGTCCTCCTATTTTTCTTCTCCTCTCCCCCCTTTCCCACCCCACTACTTATGAGAAAAAAAATAATAACAAATAGGAAGGCTAATTCTAAGTTTGTTCAGTCCCAGCGTGTATCCTGTCCACCCTCAGTCCTGTTATTTCCTCCCATGTCCAGCTCTGACAAGACTGATGACATTTACGTTTCCCAAAAGCTTCAATAAGAGGCACTTTAGCTGCAATCACCTCCATCTAATTTCCCCAGTCAGAATTTTTTTTGGCTTAAATCACACAAAAGAACTGAGGTCTCAGCTGTTCTGACAACTTGTCACCAAATAGGGCTCAGCCCAAATGGGCTGTTCTCAAAAAACCAAGGACAAAAGGAGGAAAAATGGACTAAGTCGCCAAAAAACGAAGTGGAATGGCTGGAGGAAGCCAGGAGATGGGCATGAGTCCATTTGTTAAAGTTCTAGAACGGGTGGCTTGGTACCCTTTGGGGCCCAGAACCAACAGAAAACCCGTTTATTTCCCTAGAGAGGAAGCAGCATGGTACTGGGGCTGGCAGGGGCTAATCACCCCACTGCACCTGGGAGGGAAAGCCACTCGCCCCAGGTCATCCAGCGTACAGGGCAGAACCCGACAGAAGGTAGGGACACCTTTCTGTCGACATAACCCTGGATAGAAGGATTCGTGTCCTGGGGCAATGAGGCCCAGATGTTTACTTGTAGCTGCACAATGACTTAGGGAAGACACAAGATGAAACACTGCATGCATTTTTTAAATAAATATATTTATAGAAGAATTCTATTCATACAAAAAAGGATACAGATTCTAAGGGCTCATCTCAATAGATTTTCACAAGGCAAACTCACTCCAGCAACCACAACCCTTATCAAAGTTAAAACATCTCAAGGAGCTGGCTCACGCACCGGCGTTACTAACTCCCAGAAGGGATCATCACCCTCATTTACAAAACTACAGACTAGTTTTGCCTACTCCTGTACTTTGTACAAATGGACTCATATATGTACGTGCACTTTTCTGTGTCTAGTCCATGCTCTTAGATATGGCAACGAGTCATTCATGTTCATTGGCGTAGAGAATTCCATTGTATAATCATGCCACAATGTATTTATTCAGCATACTTTTGATAGACATGTGTGTTAGTTCTAGTTTGGGCTCTTGGAAATAATATTACTACGAACATTATTTATTTCTTAGTGCACATAAGTATTCATTTCTGCTTAGGTACAGACCTGTGAGTAGAATTACTCATTCATGGGTCTGTGTAGAGCTGGCTTTAGCAGATTCTGCCCAGTGTTTGTCTAAAGCATCTATACCACTTTCTCCTCCCACCAGCAGAGTCTAAGAGCTCCAGCTGCTCTAATTCCCACTAGTACATGCTGTTTCCTTTTAGCCATGTTGATGAGTGCATGTGGTTTTAAATTGCGTTTTTCTGATTACTAAAGTTTGCACCTTTGCAGAGTACTAAAGTTTGACTGTTTGCATCACTTTTGTTAAGGCTGCTTCCTAGTCTTTCAAATGGATTCTGGTGTGTTTTTTCTCATTGATTTATAGAAATTCTTTATACATTCTGGAGACAAGTTCCTGGTTGGTTATAAGTATCCAGGCTGAAAGTATAACATGTCCCTTATAGAGAGAACTCCATGCCACCAACCTCAACTCCTCCCACTTTTGTTTTAGACACAGTGTCACTCACCCCATTCTCTCTACTGTTGGCACAGATGCCCACAAACATGATTTATTTTATATCCCACCCATGGGTACTGGGTGCAAGTACCCATGAGACACTGCACTGTCAGCAGACACAGCCATCCTCACCCAGTCTTTGCGCTCCGGTCTTGGGCTACACACTGGCGCTATCATAGCCCCAAGGTTAATCTAGGACTGTGATCTCAGAGAGGATGAGGGGTAGGTGCATAGGTAAGTTCTGCATGGGGTGTGGTGAAGCATGAGAACAGCATGGGGACTGGTGTATCAGTGAGAAGATCTTTTCAGGACCCCAACAGGACCCACTTGTATAGAGCATTTGTTTCATAAGTTAAAAGGCTATTTATTGATCTGGCTGGAAGTTGCTAGGGCAGGCTCTTGTATGTCTCATCACTGCCAAGGGTGACCAGCTTATTTTTAAAGATATTTTAAAATACTTTTTATTGATTTCAGAGAGGACGTAAGAGGGAGAGAGAGATAGAAACATCAATGATAAGAGAGAATCATTGATTGGCTGCCTCCTGCATACCCCCTACTGGGGATCAAACCCACAACCCAGGCATGTGCCCTGACCAGGAATCCAACTGTCACCTCCTGGTTCATAGTTCGATGCTCAACTACTGAGCCATGCCAGCTGGGCTCCAGCTTATTCTGGTTTGTCCAGGAAGATCCCAGTTTTAGGTCTAAAAGTCCTGCATCCTGAGACACCCCTCTGTGAGACGTCAATTATTCACCTTATTGCTGTCTCTACATAGCTGTGCATCTTGAGCAAAACTACTTTCCTACTCTGACCTACAAAATCTTCATCTATAAATTGAATTGGGAGTAGTATATCAGACTTTTACTCTTTCTTTCATACCTGACTTTTTAAAATTTTTTTATTGATTTCAGAAAGGAAGAGAGAGGGAGAGAGATAGAAACATCAGTGATGAGAAAGACTCATTGATCAACTGCTTCCTGCATGATCCCTACTGGGGATTGAGCCCGAAACCCAGGCATGCACCCTGACTAGGAAACAAACTGTGACCTACTGGTTCATGGACCAGTGCTCAACCACTGAGTCACACTGGCTGGGCTCATATCTGACTTTTTATTGCCATTGTTCTGGGATCTTCTAGTAAGTTATAATCAAGAGGCAGAGGCAAAAATTCCATGATGGGAGTGAGTGCATGCTCATCTCTGTGTTAATCTTTCCCAAACAATAATGCCTACCAAGTAGTCAGCACCACAGTGTGCTAGGCACTGTGTTCTATGTTCTGTGTTCCCCATTCCCTGTGGTCCGCATGACATCTCTGGGGTATAAGCATTACTGTCACCATTTCATTTATTTACATGGAAACAGACTCAGAGTTTGAGCACCAGGCCCAGTATGACACAGCTCATCAACAAAAGGCTGATATTCAGCCCTCATCTGCCTATTTCCAAAACCCCTGGCTTCACATTAGCATGTTACCCAACTCAGGTCTAAGTGGGTATGTTCATGTCATCACTTGTAAAATGATGCTCCTTCCCTTCCTGCTTTATACCAAGGCCACCACAAGGTGATTTCATATGAATCATCTCATCTGATAACCAACTACCTAACAGAGCTGTCAGGTAATCAAGGAAGAGCCTTGAAAAATTAAAAAGTGTTCTCTAAACAAAAGCGACTGTTATTAATAATGCCGGAAGCAAACATACCCACAAGGTCTGGGCACCTACGATGTGGTGTGTCTGAAGAACGCTTCCTCTCTGAAACAGACTTTCCGAATCTGATGTTCCCTGTGCCTGAAGAAACCGGAAACTCTTCTAGAAGGAGAAAAGAGATATGAGAACAAAAGAGAACGTAAGATTCAGGGGGTCCCATCACCAGTTTCCAAGAATCTACTCTCATCAGCACGACAACCAAATAGAAATGTAAGGATTGGGACATGGCAACTGTGTTTTCCAGGATGTTCTCCCATCTCAAATGCTGTGAAAATCTTTGTCAGACCATCCTGAATATGGAGCTTGGACTCTAGGCATTGAAAAGCTAGACATGCCTTGTTCCAGATAACAAGAAAAAGAAAACAACAAAGTACCAAAAACCAATACAGATTAAGAGAATAATACCACCAGAAGAGTTGGGTGAAAAGCCCAACAGAGGGGACCAAAGATGGTCTAGGACAGTCCTGTGCCTGAGTTGTGGACTCTAGAAGGTTTTTAGATGTCTAGGGGAACAGAGAAATAGCTACTTCAAGGATCTCCTCATAAAAGCAAAGACCTACATCCAATAAAAATGTACAAATGTAAAATCAGATACACAGAACGTCCCAGAGGGCACAGAGGCTCACAGACCCAAAGCCTCTCTTCAGGATCCCTAGCCATCACCAAACCCTCATTTTTAAGAGAAGGAAACTTGAGACCCAGAAAGGTATGGTAGCTTCCATGAGATCAGCAAGACCGTGGACAATAGACTCAAGGTTTCCTGTCTCTAGACTGGAACTGTTTCCATGGAGAGA
>NW_005872539.1:31639-34447 GCF_000147115.1 Myotis lucifugus
TTTCTGCTCAAATTTAGAGAGAGAGAGAGAGAGAGAGAGAGAGAGAGAGAGAGAGAGAAAACACTTCAAAACATAGCAGCTCACTCACCGCATTAAGAACTTGATGGTAATACCTGGTGGGCCCCACCACCTGGCCTGGAAGCAGAGCCTGAGCTATGGCTCTTTTGAGAGAGCCCTGCCTCCTCTAGCACCAGGCCCCAGGCCACACCTCATCTCCTCCATATTCTTGGCACCATCTCATAGGGAATGAGCCCTGGTGTCCTTTTTCTTTTCAACTTTTATTATTATCTTTGACTTGACAAACACTTATACAAGGCTTACTGTGTACCAGACAGGATCCTAAGCATTTTGCAAAGATCTACTGATTTAATTATCAGGCCAACCTTCATTTTACAGATAAGGAAACTGAGGCACGAGGAGTTTAAGTAACCGGCCATGGCCACACGGCCATGAGTGGCAGGGCCAGGATTCTACCTCAGCAGCTGTCTCCCCGAGTCCACCCCCTCTGTGTGATGCTATGATGCTTCTCTCCTGCTGTGGCCAGAGCCCCCCTCACCTGGCGGGACTCAGTGTCTTCTCACCAGCCTTGCTACCCCATCTCTCCCCACCCCCATCCATGCCATGTTTGCTGCCATAACTCTCTGTCTCAAGATGCTATTCCTCCCGCTGACTTTGCCCAGACTTCCTGGCTTGGAAATGAACAGTGTAGACCATCACCCTGCACAGGTCCCAGCCTTGTTTTGCCATTGCTCTTCGGTTGTTTTACACAGAAGCTCCTCGCCCACATGACAATGCAACAGTTATACTTGACTGGCCTTTAGACCTGCAGGGATGCTTAGCTTCGGATCCAGCCTCAAGGCTTTCTGAAAAGCCCACCGCCCAAACCCAGCCCCCAGCTGAGTGAGGGCCGGCAAATCTGCCTACACCTAGCATGCGCCCACTTCTGCACTCAGCTTGCATCTCACAGTTCCACAGTCCAAACTCCAGCCCTCCCACCCAGCCCTCCCACCCATCTCGGCTCCCATCTCTGCTTGTCCCCTCCTCAACTGGGGACTAGAGGCAGACCATAGCAGCATCTAACTTCGGGCTCATGCATGAGGCTCAGGGGCTTGGCCAGACCTTGCTGGAGGCAGACTGTGGCCCATTTCCATTCAGAGCCCCGCTACTGTCCCTGAGGTGCCAAGAGCTTGAGTGGCCCCTCTGTTGCCCTAGACTCTGCCGGGCTGGGCCTCGGCAATTCAAGCCTAATTGAAAAACACCCCATCTTCTAGCTTTCACTAGGAATAAGCTATTGCCCGCTTCTCTTCCAAAATCTGCATCTCATTTGCTACCCGTGCTTTCTCCCTGTGGTTCGCTTCCGTTTTCCAGAGTCTATTAAAACAGCCACGTCTGCCTTATTTATAGAGGATTAGGTTACAATGTATGCAATTCCCTTCCTTTCATGTCGTGGGCAATTTACTCTTCGTCTTCTTCAGCATGTCACATGCTCTTTGTCCTTCCCCGCATCCTTTTTTCTCCCTGGCTGGGATGCAGGTTTGATATGGATATTGCCACCAGCCATCCACTATTACTCAGGTTTGGTGGGACGGGAGGAAAGCGGCCCTTGTGTTTCTGACTTGGAAACTGGGTCCCCATGTTTCTGACTTGGAAACTGGGTACATAATTGAATTTGGCCCTTCACAGAGAAAAAGAAATGCAAGCCACCTGCACCAGATAATCAGTAATTGGGGAGGGGCGGGGAGAACCACCCTGAGATAGTTTTAGCTGCAATGCACTGGCTTTTGCACCCCCCTCCACCTGCCTATCTTAGAAACACGCTGTTGAATAAATGAGGGAAGGGAAGGAAGGAAGGGATAAAGGTAAGCTTTACGAGATGTTGAGAACAAGCTTCTAGCACTTTCCTAGCAGCCCCGGGGATCAGACAAGGACAGTCTAGCCTGAGTTAAAGAGCAGCATCCCCATCCTCCAGCTATGAGTCTTAGCGATCTTAAGTGTAATCATTAGCATTATGCATTTTCACAGTTTCCAGCCCACTTCCACTAGTACTTCAAGGAGCACTAGTTAGCACTATTAGGATGCTCCCAACACTAAATAGATGGTGGCCTACACCTGGAACACAGTCCAGACCCTGGACCACACAGCCCCAGACAGAGAGTGCCACACCCATGCTCTGGGCTGTGCTTTCAGGGTGGCCCAATGTGCCCCAGCAGCCAGAAGACAGATATGGTTAGGACTTTGTTCCGCTGAGATGCTAAGTCAGCCTTAGCCTAGACAGCATGGTTTCAGGAGCAGGGCGAAGCCCCATGAAACCCATCTCCTCCAAGGGCTCAGGAATGCTTCAAGTGAGAAAACCCTCCTAGTCCTCTCCCAGAGCTCAGGGTTATAGGTAAGCTCCTCACAGAGACTAGCTTAGAGTCATACTACGCAACCCAATTGAGACTCTCTCTCTCTCTCTCTCTCTCTCTCTATATATATATATATATATATATATATATATATATATATATATACATATATATATATATATATACACACATACACTTGATAAGAGAAAGAGAGGAGAACAGTAAAGTCACACTTAGTGGCAGCCACGAGTAAGGGTCCAGAGCCAGCCAGCCTAGGGTTGAATCCTTGCTGCACCATTTCCTAGCTGTGTGATTTCAAGCAGATGCTTTTAACCCTCCCTGGGCCTCAGTTTCCTTATCTGTCAGATGGGGTGGGTAACAATACCTTGCTCACAGGGTTTGTTGGAGAGGATATAATGGAGATAACACATGTGAGTACCTGTAACAGAACTTTGAACCATTG
>NW_005872539.1:34712-38493 GCF_000147115.1 Myotis lucifugus
CCATCCTAAACTCAGTACAATGATCACTATTTTTTTTCTCAGATGTATGTGGATTAGGCAATTGAAACTGGATATCTCCGCTAAAGCTGTGGGTCTGGATGGACTAGGCTCCTTGCTGTGGTTTAGACTCAGGTCTGCTCCACTTTGCATGTTCTACGACTCCAGCTGGGTCAGTACAGGCACCTACAGAAAGCTCTTCTCGTGGTGAGAATGAGCAAGCAGACACCAACAGTTATCTTAAGGGCAGGGCTCAGCACTGGTGCACTGGCGCTTCTACCCATAGTGCTCTGGCCAAAGCAAATCATGTGCCTGGTCCAGCGTCAAGAGGTGTAAGTGCACTGCCCATCTGGTGGGAGTGGACGGACTTCCAAGTTACATGGTGAAGAGTGTGGACACAGGGCAGGAGGAGAAGCAGGACCAGCCTTCAGATGGCTCTGCTTGCGTCATTCCCTCTGCACTCCTCCCACTCTTTGCTCTTTATCTACAGGCCTCATAGCTTCCCCCGCTCCCCAAGCACACCAGCCACCTGTAGACACAGATGTGCAGGCCATCTGGGACGGAGGCTCAATTTATTCTTAGAAATGTGGGCATCCCCCAGGATCGGAGACACACTGTGGCCCTTGATGAAACTCCAGACTCTCGGGGATCCTGCCACCTGCAGAGTGTTTCCTAGTGAGCCAGTCCCAACTGCCTACTCCTAGAAGGCCAAGGTTGGGCAGGCCTCTAGGGGCTGGGAATGTGCACCCCCACTTCATTCCAAACTCAGACCGGATCTACTGCTCTCCCAGGAGCTGGGACTCACCCCCCAACATCCCTCAGCATCTCTTCAAGCAGATGGAAAAGTCACTTTCCACACAGGTTGCTAAGTGTTGCGATGGGCATTTGACCCCCCTAGTCCGGGCTCAGCTCCATTTTGAGGACAAAGTATCATTAATAGCTTTGAAAATGCACAGCCAGGATAAAAATTGTTACCAAAGTGGGTTCTTCAAATTTTAGATAAAAGCACTTGCCTGCGAAGGCTCCAGTCAATCGAGTGGAGCTGGGTGCAGTGAGATGATTTGCTGCAGCTCTGATGCAGAGTGGGGAACAGCACAGGGAAGGGTCAAGGGCACAGGGTGAGTCTGGAAGCCAACAGCACCCGTCTGTGTTTGCTGCCAGGCAAGAGAGGGCTGGAGGGGTGGGGAGAATGACCCCCTCCTTGAGGTTGGTCCCACAGCACATCCACCAACACATCCACTGTACGGGGCTGGGATGGGGAGCTCAGGATGTGCCCTGGCCCAGCCGCCCCCTGCATGTCCTCTGACCCCCACGCTGTCCTGCTCACAACTGTGTGTTCCTCAGTACCCACAGGAACAGGAGCCCACCTGGCACCTAGCACATGCCTTCCTTCTTTCTCACAGTTACTCAGCGGGTCCAAGAAGAAGCTCAGCGTCTCTTCAAGCAGACAGAAAAGTCACCATGTCCACACAGGTTGCTAACCTGCCAGGGTACGGTGGGCAGCCCGGCAGGAAATACTGACCTGACTTGCCAGGTTAAGGCAGGGGCTGCTGAGCAGTCGAGAAAAGAGAACAGCACAAGCAAAGCCGAGACATTTAAGGCCTGGAGGTACACCTCCGTCCCTGGGATGAAAGCTGGTCAGACGTGATGAGGAGGAAGTGGGACAGGAGGAGCAAGCGGTGGCCAGTCCGCAAAAATCCAACATCAACCCCTGAAAAAGAACCAGAGGAGGGCTGTGTTCCTATCTGGGGCACAGAGATTTCCAAATCATGGAGAACAGGAGGCAGGGTGTGTCCGTGCCACCCACCCTGCTCTGTCCCCAAGTTCCCACAGAATGAGCCCATGTTTCCAGTCTTCTTGTGACCTCCAAACCCGCTGCTGAGCTCCCACACCTCCCCGCAGGACGAGCAGTTCAGGTCTGTTGTGAGCTGTGAGCTGTGAGCTGTGAGCTGTGAGCTGTGGGCTGTGAGCTGTGGGCTGTGAGCTGTGAGCTGTGAGCTATGAGCTGTGAGTGACAATCCAGGCCAGGGCTGCCGATGTTCAGCAGCCCTGTGTCCCCAGGACCTCCTCTGGCCTGTTCCTTGAACCGGAATTAGTTTGAACAAGTCAGCTTGTCCATTAGACTGCGAGCTCCCTGACAGCCTGCAGCACACACACCTCCGGCCTGTGTTGTAGGGGTCAGATGGCTAAGAAGAGGAAATGACTGACTGATGGAAGAGTGAGTCCGGAAGGAAACCTTTCCCCAGCGAGGTGAGGGAGCAGGGAGATAAAGTTTGCCCCACGCGGCATTGGATGAGAAGCTGTGCTCTTGCTTATAAGCATGTAAAATACTTCTTTAGAGAGATAGACCATCAGAGGCCGGGGAGTTGGGGGAGAGGGCCAGCGGGGAGTGGCTGGGGAAGGAGAGGCCCTAAGGAAAGACTGTGAAGGAAAACATTGTTACTTTACATTGTGTAACCTGGGGGTGGATGGACACATACATGTAGTAATGGGTTGTTTCATGTCAAGCATGATGGTAAGTATTTTGCGTGTGCAAAGATTCCTGTAGTGGGTGTGGTATTTTCACCATTTGCTCATGAGGAAACCCATGCACAGAGAGTTCAGTAAATGAAACAAGAAAATACATGTGGGAAGAGGAGGAGCTGGGCTACCAATGCAGCTGTCAGACTTCATGACCTGCAACCCTAGCCCCTAGGATGCTACCATGTGGCACACATGAATACATACACATACGTGCACACTCACACAACTGAGAATTGTATGACCCGCCCCAAACGCAAGTCATTCCAGGAGGGAGATTAGACATGGTAGAGGCATAGGCAGAGGCATATGTGTGTGGGGTTATGAATGGACATATTGATCATCTTGTGCACAGATGTCAGGATCCCAGGGCCTGAACAACAATCATGCTCCATCAAGGTCATTGCTCACTGTGAGGTTCACAAGGGAAATCTATACGTAGACCACAAGGTCAGCCAGCTTCCACTTTATAACTGTGATGACCAGGCTCCTGGTGACTTAGGCTGGACCACATGATAAGCACCTTTTGCCTACACCCCAGACAGTCCTTTGTCCTTCTCTTCTGCATTTGTCTCTCCAAGACTGAAAAGTATCTAAGGAGAATATGCCATCCAGGGAGCAGCCAGAGCCAGAGAAAGCTTGCCCACTGGCAGGGTCTGCGCCACAGACCCTGGGCACACACCCCGCCCTGGAGACCTCTCTAGACCACACCTCCATACACAGCTGTTGGCCTGGCAGCCCCTCTCGGCAGTTCAGAGGGGGCTCACTCTTAATAAGCCTAAACCCAAACGTAGGACCTCCCCTGCAGGTTGGACCTCCTTCCTCTGCTCCCTCCTTCAGGGCATGGCCCCACCACCCCACAAAGTGTACAGATCAGAAATGCAGAAATCACCCTGACACCCACCTCTTCCCCACACTCCAGATCCTACCCATCAGCAAGTTAGTCAACATTAACCCCAAACAGCACTTGTATCCATTCCCTGGGCCCCATTCCACTGCTGTCTCCTGAGTTTCAGTCCAATCTCACCACCCTTGGGGGGCTCCCAATCCAGCGCAACGTGTCCCTGTAGAATCTGAGGTGTCTGCAGGAAGCGGGGGGCAGGGTGTGTGTGACTGCAGCAGGGCAGTGCTCTGCTCCCCCACCCAATGCTGTCTTGTGCTTGGCTAACAGTGGTGTTTTCTAGATGGCACTGGAATCTTCCCCACCCTTCTTAACGAGGAGGGATGTGATCCTGGAAATCACCTGTACTCTCTTTACCGCTCA
>NW_005872539.1:39354-42771 GCF_000147115.1 Myotis lucifugus
AATCACAAAACAATCCTGTATTTAGTAGGTGGGACTAAAATAACAAACATCATGATTTAGAAAAAGCAGCCAATGATGTATTTCTTGCATTTGGATCTACATGTCTTTACAAAATGTCTTTTCCGGAAGTAGACAAAGAATAGAAGTCAATATTGAAAGAAACTATACTTAAAATTGAATTTATAGATCACAAAATGAGACTCTATGAGCATATTCAATCATATTTTTTGAACCATTAACAAATAAAAAAAACCACAAAAACATTTTGAGTGTTATTCCATCTTTACATCAATATTAGTTATATGTACATATTTTTTTATGAAGCACATAATGTATTACTATACTTTTAGAAATAAACAAATACCTATTTGGGTGGCCTCTGCTTAACTTTTTTTTTTATTGTGGAATGCATAACCTAAAAATGTAATGACCACTCCTAGGGGTCTCCCCACACCCACCCTTGTACCCTCCTGTCCCATTTCCAGCCCAGGACCGACTCATCTGTTCAGTCTTGGCCCTTATTGTTGCCCTCAGAACAAAAACCTACATGTAATGGCCTTGTTTCCTCCTTGTCCGAGGTCACCTCCCTCCCGCTCCTTTAAGCCGGGGGCTTTTGCACAGGATGTTTCTTCTGCTTAGAATGCTCCCCCTTTCCTCTCTAATGAAAGGGAACTGGGAAGGGCGTAACGGTCCCACCCCCGTGTCCAGCTGCCACATGGAGCCGCTGTTGTGCACTGTACAGCACAGTGCAAACAGCATCCGTGCAATGAGGGCCAGGCCCGCTAGAGTGGCAGGGACGCCCTAGGCCAGGATCCCAGCCTTGGTCACACGCTCAGCAGTGGTCCTCTGAACACAGCCACCTTGTAAACACTGCCAGGGAGGAGGCTGTGTCCATCAGGGTACCCACAGAGCCCAGCACAGTGCCTGGTGCTCAGTAAATACCAACCAATATTTGTTGAGTAAATGCATCACTCTGTGGGGAAGTAGGTCAAGACAGGCTTCCATACGCTGTGTCAAACACCCCTCCTTCTGTGCCGGGCCTGGCCCAGCCCTGGCACCGCTTCCTCAGAACTGCTTCCTTTCAGGGTATGTGTGGCCCCTGCTCCTGACACACTGCCCACAGGGCTCTCTGGGCCCAGAGGCAGGGTTAGAAAGCTCCACCCTTCTCCTCCCACTGGACCCTGGAGCTCCATTTGCAAATCAAACCACCTTCCTCCTCACCAGTTAGGGAACAGATCAAATCACCCACATTTCCACAATTCCAGGGCAAAGGAGGACTGCTGGCCTCGGCAAAACCAGGAGAGCTGCTCAAGGTGCCCTCAGTTGACTAAACCAGGTCAGAAACTCTCCCCGGACACCTACAGAGCCGACCTCAGTCCCAGGGGTTGGGGTAGGGCGGTTGGGGGGGAGCAGATCCTCACTGGAAACTGCTGTTAGACATGTGTCACCTGCCAGCCACGTGAACACAGTGTCATGCAGGGCATTCAGCTCCGCCATTCTCTTCACTCTTCTTCCCTGGGCCTCCTTCGCTATGAGACTCCCCGAAGGATCCAAAGGTGACTTTTGAGAGCAACAGCAACGTAGAGAGAACGAGGGGAACAAGTTAAGTCTTCTTTCCCCATCAGGAAACGAGTATAGGTTCAGGTACACAGCACGCTGGGCTACAGCCCATGGGCCGCCCGATCCGTGATTTACTGACTGTAGCTAATGAAGCCCCCCCCCCCCCCCCAGAGGCCAGGTCAGCTGCTGCTGAGAGAAGGAAAGGCTGTTCAGAGAGGGTGTTCCTGGGGCAGAAGAGGTCTGGTGGGATGTGCCCAGAAGGGGTCTGGAGAGAAGGGGAGTGCCAACCAGTGCTGGTGGCATTCTTGGAGGGTGAATGCCTGGCTGAAGAAGCAGGCCTCTCCCAAGGTGTCCGGTGCCACTCTGGGGATGGAAGAAGGAAACATCAAGAGTGGTGGGTGAGGCGAATGGGTTCCTAAGCCCGGGGCTGGCCGGGAGCTGGTTTCTCCATGCGGACTATGCAGGTACTGCTTGCTAGTCATGCTCTGGACTATTTCCTGTTCATCTGAGCTCCACATATTGCTATGTGGTAAGCTGGCCTTTTCGGTGGCTCAGATATCCCCAGGAGTGCTTGGAAAGGGAGGAGATGTGCCAAGTGGCAAAACTCCATAAAACTAATTACCTGGGCAATGGTGTGGGGAGAAGGCACTGTGAATCAGGCATTACCTGCAGTTTGTAAGGCAGGACAAGCCCTGCGTTTATGAGCCATAAATGAAAATATTGAATATGCAATGTCTGTTAGCCTCAAGGCCCCAGCCTGAGCCACTTGTAAAATGCGCCCTCAATGCCTGAGTGCCAGCAGCCATGGGATTAGGCCACCGGCCCCACCCCTGCTCAGCCCCAACAGGCAGCCTCCTTGCAGGGTGCATTTCCATTTGGGTTTTGTTTTCCCTTTTGCTCCAGGCCTGAGTGGGTCATCTTGCTCACCTGCAATGTGCCAGCCTGGCATCTGACCACCTGTGATGGAGCCCTCACCCACCCACTCGTCCCCAACGGCCTCCAGCACTGACCGTATAGATTCTCCTTTCCCTCCGTAAGATGACAGGACAGAACATGTTAAATGATAGTGTAAACACGTTGTAATAAATAGATACATGTAGACTAACCAGATGATAAGAAATGTGAACACATAACATAACCCTACAGGCCCTTCTCCGGCACCCCCGCCTTCTCCCGCTGAGAACACTGAGGTGGAAGGGAGACAGGCTTCCCAGGGCTCTGCCCCACACATGTACAACTACAGCATCCGGTCACTCGCTTCTCTTCCTGTACTAGCACGTGGACTGGCTGTAGCCCGGGCTCAGCCCAATGTCTCTGCTTGTGCAGCGATTCCCACCCTCCTCACCTACTCCCGGACATCGCTCCCGCCTTCTCCCTCGCTGTCTCCTACGCCACCCAGTGTTTCCCTCTCCCTGCAGCCTCCCCACCGATGTCTATGTCAGACACTCCCTCCGGCGACTCCCAGTGAAACCTCACCTTCCCGTGAAACCCCACCCGAGTGCAGGCAGAATCTGTGACTTGATTCCAGCCATTAGAATCCGACAAAGATGATGGGCTGTAACTCCCAGGTTTTATTATGTTACCAGGCAACGGTGAGGGGTCCTCGCTGACGTGGTTAGGGTCCCCACCCTGTGACCCTGAGTCCATCAGAGGGGAGCTAGTGCAGAATGGGCCTGACCTACTCAGAGGGAAGTCCAATCACAGGGGCGTGGCCTTTGCTGAGCCGAAAGGCTCTTCTTCTGGCCTTGCCGTGAGTTATCCAGTGTGAGAGGCTGTGGCACTGGGAGCTGAGAGTGATCCCGGCTGACAGCCAGCAAGGACACAGGGAGCTCAGCCCCACAAGTGCAAGGAACTAAT
>NW_005872539.1:43020-47430 GCF_000147115.1 Myotis lucifugus
GACGGACTTGTGTCTCAATCTCTCTGCTTCTCTCTAACCCACTCCGATCGAGCTGTCGCTCCCATCCTCCGCAGAAACTGCTCCTACTGCAACACCAGTGACCTCTCCGGTGCCAAGCCCAGAGGCCAAATTCTCACGTCAATTACCTGACCTGTCAGTGCAGGGGGTACTGCGGGCCACTGTCTCCAGCATCATCCCTTCTCCTCGTACCCACAACCCCACAGCTGCCTGGCTTTCTTCCCATCTTTCTGAAACTCTGTCTCCATCTCCTTTACTTTCAACCCCTGCCCCCTGTCCTGTAAGCACATCCCATTCTCAGCCTGGCTGTCACTAGACGGTCCTCCTTCACTCTCACAGCTTTAAATGCCACCTATAAGTTAATGACTACCCAATGTGCCTCTTACTTAAACCTCCCACCCGGACTCCAGACTCACATACACACTTCGGTGTCAAATAAAAATCTCGAATTCTATGTCTAAAATGAAGCTCACAAATGGACATATTCCTAGAAAAATACACCTTCCAAAACTCAATCAGGAAGAATCTAAAAATCTCAATAGGCCAATAACTATGGAAGAAATTGAAGCAGTAATCAAAAAGCTTCCAGCAAACAAAAGCCTGGGGCCAGATGGCTTCACAGGGGAGTTTTACCAAACATTCAAGGAAGAACTAAAACCTATCCTCCTCAGACTATTCCAAAAAATTCAAGAGGAAGGAACACTTCCAAGCTCATTCTAATACCAAAACAAGTTAAAGACAATGCAATGAAAGAGAATTAAAGACCAATATCCCTCATGAACATAGATGCCAAAATCCTCAACAAAATCCTAGCAAATAGGATCCAGCAGTACATCAGAAAGATCATACACCATGACCAAGTAGGATTTATCCCAGGGATGCAAGGATGGTACAATATCTGCAAATCAATAAACGTGATACATCACATAAACAAATTGAGAGATAAAAACCAGATAGTCATATCAATTGATGGAGAAAAAGCATTTGACAAAATCCAGCACCCATTTTTAATAAAAACTCTCAGCAAAGTGGGAATAGAAGGATCATACCTCAACATAATAAAAGCCACATATGACAAACCCACAGCCAACATCATACTCAATGGGCAAAAACTAAAACCAGTTCCCCTAAGAACAGGAACAAGACAGGGATGCCCACTCTCACCACTCCTGTTCAACATAGTACTGGAAGTATTAGCCATTGAGATTAGACAAGAAGAAGAAATAAAAGGCATCCAAATTGGAAATGAAGAAGTAAAACTGTCCTTATTTGCAGATGACATGATATTGTACATAAAAAACCCTAAAGACTCCATCAAAAAACTATTAGACTTAATAAATGAATTCAGCAATGTAGCAGGATACAAAATTAATGCCAAGAAATCTATGTCATTTCTATACACCAATAATTAACTTACAGGAAGAGAGACTAAAAAAAGCAATCCCATTTACCATCGCACCAAAAAAATTAAGATACCTAGGAATAAACTTAACTAAAGAGGTGAAAGACCTCTACTCAGAAAACTACAGGACGTTGACAAAAGAGATAGAGGAAGACATAAACAGATGGAATAACATACCATGTTCATGGAATGGTAGAATCAACAACATTAAAATGTCCATACAACCCAAAACAATCTATAAATTCAACACACTCCCCATTAAAATACCAATGAAATATTTCATAGACCTAGAACGAACTCTCCAAAAATTTATCTGGAATAAAAAAAGACCCCTAATAGCTGTAGCAATCCTGAGAAAGAAGAACAAAGTATGTGGGATCTCAATACCAGATATCAAGCTGTATTACAAAGCCACTGTTCTCAAAACTGCCTGGTACTGGCACAAGAACAGACATATAGATCAATGGAATAGAATAGAGAACCCAGACATTGACCCGAACCAATAAGCTCAATTAATATTTGACAAAGGAGGCAAGAACATACAATGGAGTCAAGACAGTCTCTTTAATAAATGGTGCTGGTAAAATTGGACAGATACATGCAAAAAAATGAAACTAGACCACCAACTTACACCATACACAAAATAAACCCAAAATAGATAAAAGACTTAAATGTAAGATGGGAAACCATAAAAATACTAGAGGAATCCAAATGCAACAAAATCTCAGACTTATGCCGAAGCAACTTCTTCACTGATACAGCTCCTAGGGCATTGGAAACTAAAGAGAAAATAAACAAATGGGACTACATCAAAATAAAAAGCTTCTGTAAAGCAAAAGAAACCATCAACAAAACAACAAGAAAGCCCACTGCATGGGAGAACATATTTGCCAATGTTATCACCCATAAGGGTTTAATCTCCAACATTTATAGGGAACTCATACAACTTAACAAAAGGAAGATAAACAATCCAATCAAAAAATGGGCAAAGGACCTAAATAGACACTTTTCAAAAGAGGACATTCAGAAAGCCAAGAGACATATGAAAACATGCTCAAAGTCACTAATCATCCGAGAGATGCAAATCAAAAAAAACAATGAGGTACCATCTCACACCTGTCAGAATGGCTATCATCAACAAATCAAAAAACGACAAGTGCTGGAGAGGATGCGGAGAAAAAGGAACACTTGTGCACTGCTGGTGGGAATGCAGACTGGTGCAGCCACAATGGAAGACAATATGGAGTTCCCTCAAAAAGTTAAAAATGGAACTTCCATTTGACCCATTGATCCCACTGCTAGGAATATATCCCAAGAAACCAGAAACACAATCAGAAAAAATATATGCATCCCTATGTTCATAGCAGCACAATTTACCATAGCTAAGATTTGGAAACAGCCTAAGTGCCCATCAACGGATGAATGGATTAGAAAACTGTGGTACATATACACAATGGAATACTATGCTGCTGTAAAAAAGAAGGAATTTTTACCATTTGCAACAGCATGGATGGAACTAGAGAGCATTATGTTAAGTGAAATAAGCCAGTCAGTGGAAGAAAAATACCACATGATCTCACTCATTTATGGATAATAAAGACCATTATAAACCAATGAACAAAAATAGATACAGAGGCAGAGCAGCATTAAACAGACTGTCAAACTACAGCAGGAAGGTTAGGGAGGGCTGGGGGGCGGCGGGTAAGAGATTAACCACAGGACTTG
Organism: Myotis lucifugus; assembly: GCF_000147115.1. Taxonomy (NCBI): domain Eukaryota; kingdom Metazoa; phylum Chordata; class Mammalia; order Chiroptera; family Vespertilionidae; genus Myotis; species Myotis lucifugus. The sequence continues at coordinate 46,166 of NW_005872539.1, forward strand.
TATGCATGCATATAAGCATAACCAATGGACACAAGACACTGGGGGGTAGGGGAGGCTGAGGGAAGGTCAAGGGGGGAAAAGGGGGACAAATGTACTACTCTTTGCAATATTTTAAGCAATAAAAAAATTAAAAATAAATAAATAAAATAAAGCTCGCATCCTTGTGCACAAGCCTGCTGCACTTCCCCTCCAATCTCAGTTCATGGCCACACTGTCCTCAGCTGCTCCATCCGAACACCCTGGAGTCAGTTTGAACCTTCCCTTTACCTCACACACAGTATTGAATCTATCAGCAAACACTTCCTGCCTTCACAATACATCGAGCACCTGACCACTTCTCATAGCCTCGACTGCTAACCCCTCTCCCCAAGCCCCTGTGCTTCCTCAGTGACTGCACTAGGTTCCTGGGTGGGTCCTCAGCTTCCGCCCTTCCCCACGAGTCTAGAGTCTATTTTCAGCACAGAAGCCAGAACGAGTCACCAAAATACGAGTCTCATCTCTGCCGTGACACTTCCTGTAGGGGCCATCATGCCCAGAGTTGGACCAGAGATATGACACCACATTGTCTTTCCATGGAAGTCAAGCCCCTGCTACATCACTAACCTTAGTCCTACCACCCTCCCCATCACTGTCTCTGCCCAGCCTCACGGCGTCCTTGCCCTGCTTAGCATGTGCCAGGCAAGCTCCTGCCTAGAGCCTTGGCACTGGGTACTGTTGCCTGACCTCGTTCCTGAGGGCTCCCTCCTCCGCCTCTTTATTCAGCCTCGCCTGCTTCTACGGTCACTCTCTAAACTTCTAGCATTCTCCAGCACCGCCTAAGGCTATTCTCTGCTTTATTCTCCTTCCATTCACCACGATGTAACATACTGGACATTTATTTAATTGTGGCTAATGCCGATCTCTGACCCTGGAACGCAAGCTCCATGAGAGTAAAGAGTTTGTCTGCTGTGTTAACGAATGTGTCCCTAGTGCCGGGGACAGTATCTGGCCCGTAATGCTCAACACACGTTTGGGAAGGGAGTGGTTAAATGAATGTGAAGACTTCAAAAGCCGTCTGCAGCACAGAAGAGCAAAGCGTTCACTCCAGAGGAGAATCCTCACCCTGAAGCAGATTCACTGTAGAGACCAGAAGAAATTTTAAAATACCCTTTCCGTGTTTGAAATGGAAATGTGGGAGGGGCTTTGCCAGTGTTCAACAAAATAATTAGAAACTGCATGCAGGAACATAATAACTAAATTACATTTCACACCTAGTTCACTACTGT
>NW_005872539.1:47530-61902 GCF_000147115.1 Myotis lucifugus
GAAAGAAAAAAATCTGCAGAGGACCAGAGTTGTAAGTCAATTATTTTATACAAAAGACATCAGTCTCTACATATTTAAGATTGTGTTCACCTCAAAAATATTTATTTCAAATATTTATGAATTCCCCAGTTCACTAAAATCAATAATAGGGAAGCTGTAAGTGGGGTGGGGGGAGAGAAATACTCTGAAAGCCTGGTGATGAACATCGAAACTAAGTAGAAACAGGTTTAAATGATTTGTTTTAAGTGTGGTTATAAAACCGATGCAAAAGACAGACCCAGATGAGAATGAGCAGACTGAGAGGAGGGGCCGGGGAAACCAAAGCCCCTCGCACTGCACAGGGAGGTCCTTGTCATTATTTTGGCTTTAACTTGAAACTACTAGAAATGTAGAGGGTTTTTTAAGCGTTAAGGTATCCAATACTTTAATTAAAACTGCATATTAACTCTATCAAGTCATTTAGATGATAAAAGCAAACAATGCATAATTTAGTTAACAAAGGCATGATTAAAAAACCTTGAGTACAAAGTGTCAAAATGCTTATTAAAACAAAGTTATTTATGTGTCAGTCAAGCCCTTGAAATTCTCATCACTCACTGGTAATCTCCTTGATCAAAGCCTGACAATGATTTATTAAAACATCCCACTGTGGTGGTTGTCCTGTCACGTGTAACATATCTGACGTCTATTGGAGATAGTGTATATGGAGAAGTAATTTTTGATAAAGAAGACAGGGTACTTGACCTACCACCGACTTCTCAAGAAGGGGTGATCAGTGGCCAAAGGAGGAAATGGGCTCTCTCTGACTAAAAAATGGAACAGAAAGAGCTCATGTAAGATAAAGGACACCTGGAGGTCAGAGGGGGACAGAAAGGTGGCCAGGGCATGAGGATGCTAAGAGCCTGGTAGAAAGACCAGGCCTGTGGGAGGTCAGAGATAGGTGTCAAAGTCAAGGGATGAAGCAAGTGCAATGGATAAGAAGCAGGTCTGGAGCAAATTCTGGCAGAAGCGTATAAGCAGGGAGGGCCAAAAAATGACCTAGAGCCGTGGTCGGCAAACTGCGGCTCTGCAAACCACGGCTCGCGAGCCACATGCGGCTCTTTGGCCCCTTGAGTGTGGCTCTTCCACAAAATACCACGTGCAGGCATGCACGTACAGTGCGATTGAAACTTTGTGGCTCATGCGCAGAAGTCGGTATTTTGTGGAAGAGCCACACTCAAGGGGCCAAAGAGCCGCATGTGGCTCGTGAGCCGCGGGTTGCCAAGCTGCAGTTTGCCAGCCACTGACCTAGAGGATGAAATCTAAATGCTTTTACTCGTGAAGCCCTTCTCCAAGTGGAGCTCCATAGTAACCCAGCGAGGAAAGAGCCTAGGAGTTATTGCCGTTGAACCCCTGAGATTCCTGGAGTCAAGTTTGAAAACTGCAGGCAGGGCTGCCCTGATAAAATGTTTTTGTGGAGTCTTGTCTATATTAAAAGAAAAAAATTGGTTTTAAAATGTGCTATAAAATTCACGGATCCAATGTCAATTTCCTGCTTGGATATTATACTACGGCTATGTAAGCCCTTACCATGAAAGTCGTGATGGTTAATTTTCAGTGTCAACTGGAGGAGAACTTGGAATGTGATTAACATTTAAGTGGGTGAACTTGAGCAAGCAGCCTGCCCACTGTAATCTGGTGGGGCCAGTCAGTCGAAGGCCTGAATGGAGTAAGAAGCTCGGCCACCCAGAGCAGGAGGAATCTCCCCAGCAGGCTGCCTGTGCACCTCACCCGCACCACCGGCTCTCCTGGTCGCCAGCCTGCCTGCCCAGACTTCAGGTTGTGGACTCACAGCCATTATCATCACGTAGCTAATCCTCTATAATAAATCTTTTTCTATATATACACACATACCCTATTGGTTCTGTTTTTCTGGAGAACCCTAACAGAGGGGGAAGCTGGGTTAAAGGTACATGGCCCTCTCTGTACTATTATTGAAACTCCTTGTGACTCTATATTCATTTCAAAATAAAAGCTAAAAAAAGTGAAGGAGGGGCTGAGAAACTCCTCCAGTTGGAAGGAGATAAGCAAGACGTGGCAGCGGGGTGCCACTCATGACCCCAGACTGGATCCTTTTGCAATAAAAGACATAACTGGGGTAATTGGAGAAACTCAAAAGAGGTTCTTGTGTGAAGAATATATGAGTTGTCAGTACTGTGCATGTGCTTTTTTCCCTGTACTTTTGAAATTGTTTCCAAATAGAAAGTAAAAATTAAGTCATGCATCCATGTGAGGTATAGTGCTGATCGATGAAGAGCTAGGACAGAGGCCAGATAATGAATATTTTCCATCCTGTGGACCATATGGTCTGTCTGCCATTGTATAGTGTAGAGAGCAGCCAGAAAACATGCAAACAAGCAGGGGTGGCCAGGTGTGCCCTGCGGTGGCCGCAGGTTGTATTTGCCAGCCCTTGATTTTGAACAATGGGTGTTGCTTTATTGCCCAATTGGTGAGCACAAAGAATCTTTATAAAAAATACTCTGTGTGATAACAATGGTGGATACATGTCATTTTATATTTGTCCAAACCCGTAGAAGTTCAACACCAAGCGAGAACCTTAATGCAAACTACGGATCATGGGTGTCAATGACATGCCAATGCAGGTTCATTTTTCGTAACAGATGGCAACTTAGGTAACTCTGATGGGGGATGTTGATCATGGGGGAGGCTGTGTGTGTGAGGGCAGAGGGTATATGGGAAATATCTGTACCTTCTTCTCAATTTTATTGTGAACCTAAGACTTGTCTTAAGAATTAACTCTTTAAAAAAAAAGATTCTTCCTAAAATCCCAGTAGCATCTATTCCTTTTCAGGTATAGAACCAGCTCCCCATACTCTTTATTGGTAGAATTGTCATTCCTTGCTAATGTTGTATCTCCCACCTTAAGACAAAGATAGCAATGTTGTTATTTCCTCACAGGGCTGTAGTTCTTTGAAACTCATTTGCATTGAAATAGTAAAGGTTTTCTTGGCTCTGCAGGTTCCTAAAATCATTATTTTAATGCAGGATACATCACTGCCTATGACGCTGCATGAGCCCATGCCGCCCTGAATACTGGCTTCTGATAACTTCAAAGCTGTCCCAGCCTGCATTGGTGATAATCATGGGCACAGGTCTGCCCAGAGCATACAGGAAATGGGACTGTTAATTCGTTTTCTAGTCTTGTTAGGTTTACCATTTAGAGTTTTATAGCATAAATGTAAAACAACCCATCTTCCTATAATATCTTCCTTCAAATATTCGAAGCTATAATTATTGAATTCCTAATGTGTGATCTCTTGATCTCTTTTCGAGTTTACTGCACACCTGCCTTCCTATAGACCAGCGGTTCTCAACCTGTGGGTCGCGACCCCTTTGGGGGTCAAATGACCCTTTCACAGGGGTCGCCTAAGACCATCGGAAAACACATATATAATTACATATTGTTTTTGTGATTAATCACTATGCTTTAATTATGTTCAATTTGTAACAATGAAAATACATCCTGCATATCAGATATTTACATTATGATTCATAACAGTAGCAAAATTACAGTTATGAAGTAGCAACGCAAATAATTTTATGGTTGGGGGTCACCACAACATGAGGAACTGTATTAAAGGGTCGCGGCATTAGGAAGGTGGAGAACCACGGGTATAGAACATCCTGGGGCAAGGTTAGGCGATGGGCTGCGGGTGGGTGAGAAAGAGGTTTCCTTCCCACCAGGCTGCCCCTTGCTTACTACTAGTAAGTATGGCTTAAGACCAACGTGAGAGAACACAGTGCCAACGCATCAATGGGGCAAGAGAGAACATCGGAAGGGCTACAGGTGCTGTGAAGCACAGTCTTAAGCCACCCCAAGAGGACTGTTGGCACACGGCACAGAGGGGGTGGGGGTGCCAACAGCAGGGGTACACAGTGTGAAAGGCCCCCGCCACCACACCAATCTGGGGTGCTGCAGACCAGAGCCATGAACCACAGGCAGAAGATGTTTGGGCAAGGGTCAGTGTCCGGTCCCACATGGTGGCTCAAGCCCAAGGTCTAGTGGTGGACCCCAGGTAGCCCGGAGCTTAGAACTCAGTCCGACAAGACTGAGAGTCACCTGAAGTCAGCCACCAAATCATGTGATCTCAAGAAAGTAACAGCATGCTGGCCAGTGGGAGAAACCCACGACCAGGCACCCTCCAGGAGCCCAGCCACAGGGCCCAGGACAGCCATAGGTATGTGAGTCCTGCAGCAACTCAATGCATTGCTTCAACCTCTGCACAGGCAGAGTCAGAAAGTGGCCCAGAGGGCAGAACACAGGATGCGGGCCCACATGAGCTCTCATTCAGGCCCGTGGCCCCCAGCCTGGGCCCGTGCCAGCCTCAGTTGGCCCCAGGATGGAGGGGGATTCAGGGCACTAGAGTGGAGATGAACAGAGCAGTTTTCCTAGCCTACATCCTGCCACTTTTTAAAAAATCTTTATTGTTGAAAATGTTACCTATGTCCCCTTTTTTTCCCCATTGACCCCTTCTAGTCTACCCACACCTCCCATCCCGGGCCTTCACTACACTACTGTCTGTGTCCATGGATTATGCATATATGCATACAAGTTCTTTGGCTAATCTCTTCCCACATGCCCCCACACATACACCTTTCCTCTGAGATCTGTCAGTTCTATGCTTCTGTGTCTCTGGATCTCTTTTGTTTATCAGTTTATTTTGTTTGGTAGATTCCACATATGAGTGAGATCTTGTGATACTTGACTTTCTCTGACTGGCTTATTTCGCTTAGCCTAATACTCTCCAGTTACCTCCATGCTGTCTCAAGGGGTGAGAGATCTTTCTTTTTCACTGCTGCATAGTATTCCATGGTGCAGCTGTATTCCACAGCTTTTTTATCCACTCCTCTATTGACCTGAGGGGCACTTGGGCTGTTCATCCTGCTGCTTTCGGTCCATTCCTGGAACATCACCACAGAGTGTAAGACAAACCGCTGTATCATGGGGCACAGGAAATAGGATCATGCATTTCTGTTTGAGTTGGGGTAAGCTGTGTGAATATTAACTGAGCCTGTAAGTAGGGACAGCATTTGAGTAGCTGGAGACAGTTGACAGAAGACCTTTCAGGTGGTTGGGCCACCATCGATGCTGTCTGAGAAAATGGAATCTGGGAGAGGAGCCTGGATGGGCAGCGGGGGTCAGAGGTTAGAAGATCCTAGATGCTAGGATCCCCAGGAAGGTCTGGCACTGGCCTCTGAAGATGGCTTAGAAACACTGAAAGAAGAAACAAATCTGAGAGCAGAAGGGCTGGAGGAAAAATGAGATCTGGCACCTTCAGGAGCCCGTGTGGAGCACATGCAGCCCGAGCCTTGTCCAGCTGGCCACCTCCTCTGTGTACATCATTAACTGCGGGAAAAGCCGCCTTCTCCAAAGGGCTGCTGACATCAGATAGAGTGAGAGCAGAGGATAGCAACTGATCAGACCCTGGGTGTGCGGAATGAGGGGGAAGGAAAAGCCAGTGTATTAATCATGGGATTTTTTTTGTATTTTATGATGTTTTGACATCTTAAAATGCTCGCTGGCAGGGGAGAGTCTGCCCTCCAAGGGCTAGCCAATTCTTAGATTACAAAGAACTCGTTGGGAGAACATTTTTCATGTGAGTTTATACCTCCCAACTCTTATCTGACACACCAAAGCCATCTTCTCCTTGCCCTAAATCACTCCGGGGCCAAGTGCCAAGCAGTGAGACACCACCCTATAGCCCAGAGCCCACCAGAACTATTCAAACTCTGCCTGCCTTTTACACGGAAGCCCCAATGAGGGCTCTGGCTCAGGCTTCCCCCTCGCTCCTGTTTCTGCCTCCTGACCAGACCCCATGCTTCCTCTGTGGCCTCGCATGGTGTGGGATGACCCCCCGCCCCACAAGGACTTGTGAGAAAAATGAACTCTTCCTTCCAAGCCTCATTCTTGCTTCCCCGGTGGCCGCACCATTCTTACCATCTGATACCCAACCCCTTTGAACAGCCATCTATTCTCACTTGTTAGTAAAGGAGGATCTCTTGTCATGTTCCATGTGCCATCTCTTGAGATTTTAGATTGGGGAACTGGGAAGACTGTGGTTCCTTATATAAAAACTAGAGTCCCGATGCGCAAAATTTGTGCAAGAGCAGGCCCTCCTTCCCCCATTGCCGGCACCAGCTTCCCTCTGGCACCTGAGACCTGGGCTTCCCTCACAGCCCCGGCTTTGTCCAGAAGGTCATCTGGAAGGATGTCCTGAAGGATGTCTGGTCTAATTAGCATATTATGATTTTATTATTATAGATAGAAAATGAACACATTGACCAAGTTTGAGGGTCAAGATAATGAGTTTGGTTTGGAGAGGCTGGGTTTGGGGCACTGAGAGGACACAGTGCCGAAGCACCACTTTGGGAAATGCAAGCCTGGAGCATTACCAAAGAAAAGTTTCCCTCTGGCCTGGGACCTTCTCCAATCTTCCAGAAACTCCTAACTCTGCATAAGCCCATGCTCAAATGTGCAGGGAACCTAGTGGGTGTTCAGGACATGTTCGATGAACAAATGAATGAATTAGAAAAGGCAATGGACTGACCACCGAAAAACATGTATGCTGTGTCGTCATTGTCCATAGTTCTCAGTAAAATCACTCTCCATTTCCTCCTCTATAAACCACCACTGGGATTTTGGCTCCTGCAGCCTCAACCTCCATCCTTCCCCTTACAGTGACTCTTGTCTTTGAATTGAGCACCAAAGAGTCCTTGTCAACTGAACCCAAGGGCAGCGTGAAGAGGTAAGTTGGAATTCTCTCCTCCCCAAACTTCAAACTTGTGGTGCCTCTTCCTTGGCCTACTCCATCCTCAACCCCAACCTGCAGGATGCAGTGCCCATGGCTCCTTACCTGGCAAACGACATCATTTGCCAGCTCATACCAACATAACTCTGCAGCCTCTCCCTCCTTGTGTCCCCTCTCCAGCCAGACCCACTGGGGCTGACCCCTGTCCCGATGTGTCGGCTCATCCACACCTGGGAGCCCAGCACATCCTGGAGCAACTCACTGCCCGCTCCACCAGGCAACTCATCACATGTCCCCTTCACAGCCTGACTGAGCCCACCAGGAAGTTAGTTACTCTCCTCAGTGGTAAACCGACATGGATTGGTGTGATTATTCTACTAATACCAGCCTTCCAGGCCTGCACCGGAATCTTCATGACCTCCAGGTGACCACCACACCTCACCCCATAACCACCACCCTCCAGCACGCAGCCTGGAACTCTGGAGGTGTTTGTTAATGAATGGATGAATTCCCAGTGCACCTCGGAACAATGTCTAATGTAGCACCTATGCCGTGTGCTGTCCTTATTCTATATTCATCCCTCCCTCCACCCCCCTGGAAACTAGACGCTGTGGCCTGTGTTGGCCGTCTCTGCAGAGAGGCTGTGGACTCAGCTCTCCGAGTTTGAGAGTCTAGGCAGGTGACCTCGTTTTCCTTTCTATGCAAAAGGAAACAAGCGCCTACATCATAGAGGTATTCTGTGCATTCATTGTAACAATCTGTGTAAAGCACTTAGCATAGTGCCTGGTAAACACTCAGTCAATATTAGCATATTAGCTCCTATTAGCTGCTGCAGAGGTAGTATTAGTGTTGGTGGCAGCAGAGGCTTCCCCATGCTTTGCAAGGCTGGGCGCAATAAGCCATCAATAACATGCACGTGAGTCTGAGTGAGTGAGATGGCGCCGCTTCTCGGGCTGTGTTCCCTGGCGCGGCTCCAGGAACCGCCACGTGTTTCCTACAGCGCTGAGCGCCAGGAGGGTCCCCTTCCCACTCCCAGTCCAATTCCTCACAGGCAGCGGCAGCTCGCCGCTGGAACCCAGCTCTGCATCCCGGCCTCCGCGTTGAATTTGATTCCACAGATTGGTTTCTCTAAAAGGTTGAAATTACAGTGTTCATATTGCGATAACAGTCCTTGCCTCGGTGCTCCTGCTATTTGTTAAAACGTGTAATCGTGTCTCTAAGAACCTCGCGTTAGAGCGCAGAGGGAACACACCTGGGCCCTAGGCTGCCAGCAGTAACGGAAGCACCTCTGAGCTCAGGGAGACAGCTGGGGACAGGCCTGCCGGTGGGGGCAGGATGAGAAGCACACCAAGGCTGAGCTGGCTCCGGGGTTCCTTAAGGTGCTGTTCGTGAGTTTAGGGTCCTAGAAAGAGGGGTGGGATGTGGGGGCTGGAGGAGAGGGGTATGAAGAAGGATGCTGAGCTGAATTTCCTACTGGAGGAGTGCAAGCTGGGCCCTCCAGGCGCCAGCATAATTGGGATGTTGGCCCAGATTGCTCATTTGCAGGAATAGGGGTCTGGCCTCGAACCTTCCCGCCATGCTCCAGACTGTCCCACCCCCAGCTCCTTTGAGTGTATCTACCTCACTTGCTGGTCCTCAGTCAGCTGCCTCTTTGGAAAGTTGCATGATAAATTAAACTCCTCAAATAAAATACCAAAATATTTTAACTAGATAGAAACTCTGAAATTCAGTAATGTCCCACTCAAAGGAATGACTTTCTAATGATGAAATTTCAAGCTAGAAGCATACCAGTCCAGGAGAGATTTGGGAGCAGATTAGCCATTCAAAATAGCTCAGGTCATCCCGGGAGAAGCCCGCTCCCGCCGCTGACGTGCATGCACCCAGCCCTGCGTCCTGCAGGAATGGCGCAGCAAGGAAACACTAGGCTGTTTGCGAGAAGGGAAGGTGTTTCTATGTTCAGAATTCCTCGTAAGATGCCCCTGCTACCCCCAGCCCCCATCCAAATTTCAGAGCTCTCAGAGAACCAAAGGGCTGTAAAGAACCTTTTTAGGTGAAGATTTACAAATATATTTGTGCCTTATCCAAAATCACACTCTTCACAAGCTGGTTCCCTGACTCCTGGTCAGGGGTTCTCCCCGCTGGGTGAGATGGGTAAGCCTCCTCCTCCAGCACCAGGGACCAGGGAAACGTAAAGACACCGCGCAGACCTCGTTTGTTCCACCCACCACCTTCCAAAAGGGGGATGGCACGTAATCAAAGGGCCAACATTTTCTTTGCCACGCTTTTCCCGCTCATTGTCATGACTGAAGCACTTAGGACTGGGGAGGGAGCTACACAGGAAAATGCCAAGAGAGTTCTGGGCACCAAGCAGCTTAAAAAGATGGCACCGCCCTCATCTCTTTTCAGTAACTGGAGGAGTCACCCTGACCCACATTAAGCAAAGAACCTAAGTGTTTCAACCCTGCTTTAAAGAAAATCTGCCTTAGTTGAGTTCAAAGGGAATGAAAAACTAGGTCAGTTGCCCAGGGTTTTTTTAAAGAAGAAAAAAGGAAAGAGGAAAAATGTTGCTTTACTAATGACGTTGGTATCTTTCATGCGCCATTGTCTTGGCTCCTAACCAAATGAAATAAATAAACTAGTCAGTTCGGAGTCTACAGCAAAGGCAGAAGGCTGAGGTCCCAAGAATCAGTGGCTAATTTAAGTCCCATGAGCTTTGGCCCACCCCTTTTCCTCTAGCTCCCTATATGGGGGGATCTGCATTAAAGAACACCATGGTGGGTGGGGGAATTGTTCCCTCCGGTGGAGGAGTCAGACCTCTGGGCCACCTATCGGGCAGCTGCTATACTCTTCTCTCTGTTCATTCAATCATTCATTCATTCACTCATTCATTCATCCAATGTTTACATATCAACTCCGTTGTGTCAGGTCCTCCTACCCTGCACACTCCTGCTGATGGCAGCCACTCCTTGAGGAGTCCCTGGCTCTAGCACTTGGTCCATAGTATCTTTCCTGTGACTTGAAACCATTCTACAAGCAGGTGTTACTCTTCCCAGTTCACCGACAAGGCTCCAAGGGTAATTAAGGACCAGAGCGCCCAAGCTTATCTTCAACCTCCAAAGCCAGAGTTCTTTCCCCATCAGGGTCCATGCTGCTCTGGAGGCGTGTGGCTGGTGGCTTCCACATCCAGCCACACCTGACATTCCTACCTTTCCCCTTCACCCTCCCCCAAGTGGAACTTTTCTCATTCCCACTACACTGTGAGCTCCTTGAAGAATAGTGACTCATTTTCCAAATGAATATGTCTTTAATGAAAAGAAGCCCCCTAAAAGACAGGTGACCCCAATAGGGCCAGCTAAGAATGGGAAAGGTGGGGAGTACTCTTCTGCCCCACACTCTCCTCCATGGCCAATCCCAAGCGCAGGTTCAATGACACTGTGTACAAGCAGGTGTTCCTCAGCATCTGGCATCATCTCCAGAAATACTTGGCCCCACACTCTCTTCCTCCCCACCAGTCTAGTTCTGTGAATTTCCTCAAGACCTTTCATCAGAGGAGTCCCAGGAGAACTGGTGGCATGCTTGGAGGTGAATCTGATATAGCACCTATTAGAGCGGGTAGGGAACCCACAAGGGGGGAAGGCATCTGGACCAACAACAGCAAGAAGCCAGCACTGTCATGGCCCCTGAGGGGGCACCGGGGAAAGACCAGTGTGGCCTGAACCAGGTAAGAGCTGGAAAGGGCCTCCTGGCAGGAACTGTCTGCAGGAATGCAGCCACAATAGAAGTGCAGGCAGGATTGGAGGGATGGAACCCAGGATAACTACCCTGACCTGCCCCTCCTTTCTCTACTGGCTGAGTCCACCAGAAGCCAGGCTGCCCTCCAGGGGACATCGGCCCTCCAGGACACAGAGCGAACAGAGAAAGGCATGGAGGAGAGAGGAGGACGGGGTGAAGTAAAATCAGCACAGACCCCTTCCTTCTAAGGACTCTGAGACACTATTAAATGATGCTCCAGACCTGCCTCTGGGAAAACTAAAGACACAGCCTCACCAGTCAGGGCCCGGCTTGGCTCTCAGTGTGCGCTCCTAAATCAATGGTCTTGTCCCCAGGCCGTCGCTGCCCTAATAAACAGAGCAGGAGCTGATGGGGAGCACAGAGTATTTCTCATCTAAAATGTCTTGTGTCAACAATACTTTATTCAATAACTACTAAGTGCCAGACACTGATACGCAGATAAATGAGATGCTCTGGAGTTCAGGTCTCCCAGGAGCTCATGATTTTATTGTAGAGCCTGGACTTGTGCAGAAAAGTTAAATACAAGATGCCCAGTGTCAGGGACCTGGTTAGGCAGAGCTGTGTAAGAGGAAAGCAATGAGCTTGGGCCAGGCCCTCAGAGTGTGATCCTGGTCTTGCTGCTCCCCAGCTGTCTGGCCCTGACAAGTCATGCTTCCTCAGTTGCCCCTCCTGTTAAAATGACCTCCACAGCCTGGTTCTAGGGTCCCATGGGCGTTTGAAGGTCAGAAAACATGTTTTATGAGTCCCAGGTGGCCTGTGGTGGTCAGGGAGGCTCCAAAGAGGGAGTGGTTCTTGAATCAAGCCAAGATGGACAGGAAATGTTGGGAAAGGCAGAGATGGGAGGGAGGGCTGTCTGGGCATGGGGAGCAACACGAGGAGTGGCCCTAAGACAGGACGGCACTCAACCCATGAGGAGGAAGGGCAGGGGCACGATGTAATGGTGAGCCTCTAAGGCAGTGGTTCTCAACCTGTGGGTCGCGACCCCTTTGGCGGTCGAATGGCCCTTTCACAGGGGTCGCCTAAGACTATCCTGAATATCAGATATTTACATCATGATTCATAACAGTAGCAACATTACAGTGATGAAGTAGCAACGAAAATAATTTTATGGTTGGGTCACAACATGAGGAACTGTATTTAAAGGGCCAGAAGGTTGAGAACCACTGCTCTAAGGTGTAGAGTGGAGTCAGGGTGGAGGGAAGCGGCAAGCAGAAAATGATGTGGCCCTATCCCATTTTGAGCCTGCCCACCACTCAAACCGAAAACTTGTTTTCTTCCATTGTGCTTAACTGGAAGAGTGAGAACCTGGGAAATCAAATAAGCACCAAGTCTGGATGGCTAACTCAGGAGTCACTTGCCCTCGAGTGACATTTCTAAAACACAAATCAGATTAAGTCACTCCCTCACTCATAAGACTTCATGGTTCCTTTTGCCCACAGGACAAAGTCCAAGCTCCTTAGCTGATGTGCAATCGCGCAATTCCACGGGACAAGGCTGCTCACCCTGCACTGAGCGAGCTACTTGTTAGCCACAGTCACCATCTCCCTGGAACACGCCTCTTCCAACCATGCAAGGTCATTCATTCAGCACAGATCTATGCAGCATTTACCAAGCACCTACGATGGGCTGGGCCCTGACATTAACAAAGCAGTCAGGACAGATACAGTCTCTCTTTCCTTGGTCATTAAAGTTGGGAGAGGGAGATGGATTTTCAACAATAATTACCACAATAATTGCAATGGTTAGGAGGAGAAGCCATGGGCTAAGGTTTCTGAGAGGCAACTGGAGGTCCAACCCATTCTGAGAAGCCAGGGGTCTCTTCCCTGTAGATGCCTAAAAGGTGAGACGGGCTCAGCGAGGTAATGAGGGGACAGGCAAAGGGGCCTTCAGGGAAGTATTCAGTCAGCAGGAACAGCGGGCATGAATCCTCTGAGACTGGACCAGGCTCCATGAAGCCACGTCAGCCTTCACTAGGCGGACACCAGTGACATGACCTAGATGTGATTGGGAGGTCCCACTGGTGAAACATGTTTTATGTTATTCTAACAGCAATATGATGCCACTGGGGTTGTATGGATGGGACTGACACAATAATATTTTTATCTGATGGCTCTATGAAGAATGGAAGATGAGGGAGAACAAAATTCTCTTCTTTGGAATCTGCTTCCAATCCCTCCTCCTGTAGCAAATAGATTGCTTGTCTTCTCAGAGCCTACCTCTTATGGGGTCTCTTCCGGCCAAGTGACCACTCCCTTGTTTGCTCCCACCCTCACCCCATAGATAGACTGCAAAATTCCATTGTATTCTGTATTACACTGTATTATGAATACTTATTTTACCAGTCTCCCCCAATGGAGTCTTACAACAGGAACTGCATTTTTTTTATCCTGTGCCCTTGAGAGTTAGCAGTGATCCTGGAACCCTGCAGACAGCCAATAAATATCTATTAGTTACCTGATTAGAGGAACAAAATACCCAATTCTCTGTGGAGGACCTCCTGTGGTTGACCTCTCTCTGCAGCTGTGACGCTATGCAAATGCAGGAATGTCTCACATTTTGTGTCAGAGACTGAGAGAGAGTCTTCCATGCCCTCATTGACAGCCCCAGCCCAAGCCAGAGCCCACTGACCCAGAGAGAGAGCCTTGTCTTAGTAAGGGCGAAGGACACAGCTGGGGTGCGCTGCAGGGCATGGCCCATGGTTTTTTGTACAACTGAAGGCCAAAGAAAGAAATATCACCGTGAGACTGATAGTCAATTGTGAATGCGTTTAGGTTAAAGGAGGGATGGGGGTCAGAAGTCTCTCCAGTGGCTGTGAGCAAGAAAAACAAAAGGGCAGATTGCTTCCAGGCCACCCGACCAAGGCCATCCCTTTGACCCTCAGGCCCTTGTCTTTCCGTGCACTGGACCAGAAGTACAGGAGTCCATGCGTTCACCTCCACGCTCGCTGCATTGACATTCCTCTGTGCACTCGGTGTTTTCGAGCCTGGGATGTGATGCTGATGAAAGACAGTTAATTCAATTTCTACGGAGAAATTGATTAATGGACTGGATTAAAAGAAGTCCCTTGTGTCCGCAGCCTTCGCCCGGCATACCAATTCTGTGTTATCTCCCCACTTTCTCCTTGCTCCTCACCTGACACTCTGACAATATACACTGGGCCCAGTGGGAAGGAGGCAGGAGGCGAGGAGAGATGAGAAGCTGCCGATTAGGGCTGGAGCACACCTCTCTATTTAATTAGTTCTATTAATATTTTTTAAAAATAATAAAAGGACCCTGTGGGGAATATATTGATCTTGGGGTTGTTCTGGCAACTGTCAGCTGCCCGGCAGCAGGGACTCTACCAGACAGTCCTCAGGGCCTTTGCCCTTTTCATCCTACTCTCCGGGGAATGCGCCAGAAGTCACCGTCTCCTTGCAAGACCCAGCGTCACACGGAGCCCTAGGAGAAGGTCTCTGCCCACTGCAACAGGCTGGACAGCACAGGTCCTGGAAATTCTCAGGCCAAGGAGGGGCAGGCAGCACACTCCCCAGGCCAGGCCAGTGTTTTCTTTTGACCCAGTTACCTGTGGAGGTTGAGAGGATTAGAGGCAGGGGACAGAGGACATAACCCCAGACAGCCCTTCCTGCCTCAGGGTGGGGGAAGTAGTTCCCCAACTTTCACTCTAGGACTAATATTTGTAAGATCCCCACACTTTTCACAGATTTGCATTTTTCCTAAATCTGTATCAGCTTTAAATCCACATTCTGAGTCATAAAACTAGGACCTGGTTTT